>NW_027361864.1:5320000-5572500 GCF_039654945.1 Dendrobates tinctorius
TAGTTTTTTTCTTACTGCCTTCCATGTGGCAATGGTATCTTTACATATTACCGAGTATTTAATGTTTGGCGGTATGTGTGACAGCAGCGTATGTAGCAGCGCCGTCAGGTCTCACAAGCCACAAAACTCCATTTCCAATTTGTAGTCAGTATATCGGCCCATTTTTTTAATCCAGTCTATTACATTCCTCATTAAACACGATAAATTGTATCCCCTAATATTTGGCAATCCCACTCCCCCTCCCTTCTTTGTGTGCATTAGAGTTCTTATAGCCAATCTCGCTCTTTTACCCCTCCAGATGAATTTAGAAAAGGCCCTGTTTAATCTGAGAACATTTGCGTGACGAATTAACATTGGGATAGTTTGCATTGGGTACAGTGATCTCGCAAAGCTTGTCATCTTGATTAGGTGGCAGCGACCCAGCAGCGAGAGGGGTAGATTTCCCCACCTCTCCAACTCCTCTATTTTGTCTATGATAGGCTTATAATTGAGATCATAAATCTGTTTCGGCGTTCTCCCTAAATAAATTCCCAAGTACTTTATAGATGTTGTCGCTTTCGGGATACCCATTATATTACTCTCCTGGCCACGTTTTACCTCACTCCTCATGAACAGAATCTCACATTTAGGCTTATTTAAATGAAAGCCTGAGAATTTTCCAAACTTTTCAATTTCAAGCAGCAACATAGGGAGATCTTCCTCTCAGTTGTTCATGAACAGAATTATGTAATCTGCAAATAGGGCATTTTTGACTGTCTCATTTCCCACCATTATCCCTTTGTAGGAACTGCAATCACTTAAATATCTCAACATATGTTCTATTGCTAAATTAAACAGAAAGGGGAAAGCGGGCACCCCTGCCTTGTTCCTTTTTTCAGCTCGAAGGCATCTGAGAGAAACTCCAGTGTGTATACCCTCGCTTTGGGATTCTGATATAGTACTGCCAAAAATTGTCTAAACGGACCTATCAGATTTATTTTATCCAACACTTGACCCAGCCATGGCCACCTCACATTATCGAACGCTTTTTCTGCGTCCAGTGTGACCATAGCTGGATCCTCTCCCTTATCCTAATGCTTCCCTCGAATCTTGTCTAGCAATAACATGGCTTTCCTTATATTAGTAACGGCTGATCTTCCCTTCACAAAACCTGTTTGTTGCTTTGATATCAATCTAGGCAGTATCCTAGCCAGCCTGTCTGCCATTATTTTTGAGAGAAGTTTAACATCTTGATTTATTAATGATATCGGTCTATATCCTGAAGGGTCTTCCAAAACCTTCCCTCCCTTTGGGAGAAGCTTTATGTAGGCCGTATTCATCCCTTCTGATGTAGCTTCCCCTTGCAAAATGTGATTATATAAATCTTTAAGCGTGGGAACTATTTTCTCACTCAGTGCCTTATAAAATGAACCATTAAATCCATCGGGCCCTGGAGCCTTATTGGCCCTCAGTCCTTTTATTGCCATACTAATTTCTTCCTCCGTGATGCAACCATTTAAATCCTGTAATTCCTCCTCCGTCAGTTTAGGGATATCAATTCTACCCAGCCATGTTGTCTCCCCTGCTACATCTTGATGATCCTCATCTTTGATTAACCTAGCATAGAATTTGCACAGAACTCGGTTTACATCTTTGGGATTAGTCAGTCGTTGTCCTTTTTTATCTCTAATTGCCATTATAGATGTACCCACATATCTTCCCCTAGCCAAATTAGCCAGTATTCTCCCTGCTTTGTCACCATACCTATTTAATTCTACCTCCCAGTGATTTCTATATAATTGCTCTCTTTTTTCCGCCCATTCTTCAAAATTTTTTTTGGTCAGCATCCATTTATCTTTATCCTCATCCAGTAGTGAGTTCTTATATTTTGTGTAGGTGCTCCTAACTTCGCTGCTTGCTCCTAAGTACTGCTCTTTTATTCGTTTTTTTATTCTCTGCGAAGCCATGATGTTTCCCCTTATCACCACCTTCGCTGTTTCCCAATATAGTCTGGGGTTAGATTTGTGCTCCTCATTATACATTGCAAACTCTGTCCACCATTCCCCCATCCGTTTCACAAAATCTTGCTCTTTTGTCATGTTTCCTGGGAATCGCCATAGATAGTCCGTCCCTTTCTGATGTGCATCAGCTAAGTCTAGAGATATAGGACTATGATCAGATATCACCATGTCCTCAATATTGACATCACACATTTTGTGTAGTATCTTATCTGACACAAAGAACATGTCTATTCCTAACCATGTCTTGTGTGCATGAGAGTAATGTGAGAATTCCCGATCCATAGGGTGTGACGTTCTCCACGCATCTTTCAGCTGCCAATTCGATATCATATCTTCCAAATAACCTTTTTCCCCCATATCTCTTCCCTTCTCCTGGATTTGATCTTATTAAGCTCCCTTTTCTGTCCTCTTCCTCCTTAAGCACCTCATTACAATCTCCTCCTATGATTATGTTGTTACCACTATCAGCCAGTATTTTGGTCTGTAAGGACACAAAAAATTTCTTTTGATTTATGTTGGGGGCATATATATTGTACAGGGTAATACTTTCATTATTTATCTCTAATTTCAAATGGATTAACCTACCCTCCTGGTCCATTTCTACGGATGAAACTCTGTGTGCCAGTGCTTTATGTATAAGTATTAGGACTCCTGCTTTTCTGTCTACCGAGCTAGAACCATAAACTTCTCCCACCCATAATTTCCTCATTCTAAAAAAGTCTTCTTTACCCAAGTGTGTCTCCTGCAGCAAGGCTAGATCTGTTTTCAATCTTTTCAGGTGACGAAGTATCATCATCCTTTTATGTGGTGGGTGCAACCCTTTTATATTCCATGTTATTAATCTAACCATTTTTAATTGCAAAATGTTTTTTCTGCGAGGATGTGTGAAGCTTCTCCCTCTCAGGTATGGACTGCCAGTCAATGTCATCTCAGTCAGTAATAAATTAATTAGTACAATAGCAGTGGGCTCATGAACTTTAACTTCCCTCCCTTTTTCCCCTTCTCATCTCACCTTCTGTCCATATAACAACCTCTTTGTTGACTCCTCTTTTTTCCGCCATTATCCAAACCAAAAGAGAAACAATTTCCCGCTCGCCTATTATCCCATATCTATCATGTTGTACCTATTTTATATCCATCCTCTATCTGAGCCCTGACCCTCATGTAACTTTGAAACTCTGAAATCTTAGATTAACATCTATTTCCCTTAATTTATCATATCCATTTCCTAACATCTTAATATTCACAACCATATTATCTTAAAGTCCTTCTCCATCTCTCCTTTTTGATGTCAGAGCGGTATAAAAATACTTTACTCCCACCCCCTTCATCCTCCCAAGCAATATCTCCCAATGTGAACCTCGCATTTGTATGATACTTTCCCCCTGGAAGATATCTTAATTTAACACAAAATACTCCCATCAACATTCAATGAAGATCTTGTCTTCTACCTAGTATATATTTCACATCTGGTCATCATTATCCCAACTTCAAATATGTCTTTTTGTTGTGAAAATCTCACAATGTCCATAAACCTGCAAGTCACAAATTCGCCATCAGCCAGTATGATCAGCTTGCAGACCAATTAAATCAGCATTCTCCATTCAGTCCAACAGGACCTGAGAAAAGAAATAGGATGGGAAAAAAAAGAAATAGGAGAAGGGGGGATCTCTCCACCAGCTGTCCTGTAGTCTTCCATGAACATACATAGTTCCGTCTGAAATTGACCCGGTCGGGTGAATATTGGATTCTCTTCACTGTAACCAATCCATCCCTAAGGTCCCGTGCACACATTGAGTATTTGGTGAGTTTTTTACCCCAGTATTTGTAAGCCAAAACCAGGAGTGGAACGGTCAGAGGAATAGCATAATAGAAACATTTGCATCACTTGTGTATTTTTCACCCACTCTTGGTTTGGGCTTACAAATACTTGGGGTAAAAAAAACTCACCAAATACTAAATGTGTGCATGTGGCCTAATGCTCGGATGCTCACTTGGAAAAACTAGTACAATGGGAGTCAATGGGAAATCTGAGCATTACTCCGGCAGATTCTACAAAGAGATTTGAATGGCTGACAAAATGTTGAAATGGATGTAAAAACTGCTGAAGCGAAGGAGAACAGCATAGGGAAGATCCCTGGAAGCAACTCTCCTTCCCATATCGCTGCTGAGAGGAATGCTGTCACACTTTTACTTCACTTTAATAACTGACAATAAAACTTTCAAAATCGAAGCGAAAAAAGTTAAAAAACATTCTTTCCTGTATAATGACTTGTAGATAAGACAAAATTTAAAAAAGTATTTAAAAAAAAACATAATTTAAGTAAATGAAAATTAAAATTTTTATTAAAAAAGTGGAAATTTCATTGTAATTTATGAAGGATGCAAGAACTGCCAAAAATTGGATGAGAGAGGGACTCTGATATACCCTGTATTAGACATAAAGGATGGCCTCCTGCACATTCTGTTCAAATTGTCATGTAGTGGAACTCCTAAACTCATAAAAGCTATGCACTAAGTGCTAAGCCTGCCCAAAATTACAAGTAGGGTCATCCATTCACCCTTCAAGACAACATCTGGAAGGCCTCATTCAAATAATGAGAAAGCTTAAGCTGGAGTCACACATAGCAATCTCGCTAGCGAGATCGCTGCTGAGTCACAACTTTTGTGACACAACAACGATCTCACCAGCGAGATTGATGTGTGTAACAGCGATCAGCGACCGGCCCCCCTGCCGGGATCGCTGCAAGAAACCTCTGGACTTTTTTTTCGTCGCTGATCTCCCGCTGGCGAGCACGCATCGCTGCGTGTGACAGGCGGGAGACCAGCGATCAGCTGTAAGAAATAATAAAAAAATAAAAAATATTGTTATTCTCACCTTCCGACGTCCCGCGCAGCCATCCCGCCTCTCTCCACGCTCCCGGTCCCAGTGATCCTTTGCACGAATGGCCGCGAGACGTCGTGCTCCTACAAGACCGTGACATTCTCGCGGTCATTCTCGCAAAGGATCACTGGGATCGGGAGCGTGGAAAGAGGCGGGATGGCTGCGCGGGACATCGGTAGGTGAGAATAACAATATTTTTTATGTTAATTCTATTTTTTTACAGGGGTGGCATCAGCGCTAAGGAACACACAGCGATGCCGCGCGCGCGGCATCGCTGTGCTAATCGCTGGTGAAGCGGTCTGTGTGACAGCTCACCAGCGATCACATAGCGACTTACCAGCGATCCTGACACGTTGATATCGTTGTCGGGATCGCTGGTAAGTCGCTATGTGTGGCTCCAGCTTTTGTTGTGGTAATCCTACACTCATAAAGGCTCTGCATGCAGTGCAAAGCCTGAGGCAAATTACAAGCAGAATCATTCATAGACCCTTGAAGAAAACAACTAGAGAGCCTCATTCAAGATTAAAAAATCACTTTATGTGCTGGTGTCTTCTGGTGGTTGTCTCAGTTGTCTGATGGGAATTTTTTTCAACATATTTCCCACAATGACCTTCTGGTATAGCACCATTGTATTAGACTTCTCATTCTCAGGAAGGAGATATGCAAAGTTCTCATTATAGCGTGGGTCAAGCAGAGTGAACAGCCAGTAATCTTTTTTGGCCAAGATGAATATAATGCGAGGGCCACAGGAAAGGTAGTGGTACATAAAGTTTGCCATATGTGACAAGATCCCTGCAGCCAACACTCCGCCCTAATTTCCTGCCTTCATATTCTCAACTTTTTTTTTTTGAAGACAGGGACAACATTTGCCCTTCTCTAATCTTCTAAGGCTTCTGTTCTCGAGCATTTTTCAAAGATTCTCGCTAGTGGTTCTGCAATTTCCTCTGCTATCCTCTTACCCTAGGAAGTAATTCATCTCTACCAGGAGATTTAAATTCATTTCAATTAGCTGTTTCCTCACAATCTCTCTGTTTATGGAAAGTGTGGATTCCTTTATCCTTCGATAGCAACATGAAGATGAATTGATGTTACAATTGCTTTCTTAGAGAACACAGTAGCAAAATAAGAATTTCAAAATTTCGTCCTTCTCAACATAATTTTTGACCACTTAACCATATTCATCCTGTAAAAATCCTATAGCATCTTTAACTTTTCTTTTGCTTTTGACATAAGCCCCAAATCTGATTTTATTGCTCTTGGTCTTCCTTGCAAGCCTCACTTCACTACTGGCTTCACTTTTCTAACCCTTGCCCTGCATTCACTACATACAGAAAGGTATGGGAAGTACCAGTTCTTCTTAGTTGCATATTATTCATCCTGTGAATAAACAGGAAAATTTTGTTTCTACTTTTATTTGAACATTCACTTTTTTTGTTGATCCAAAATGATTGTATATTTAAAAATTTTCAATAAAGACAGATTAAATATAATAAAGAAAATCAGTGAATTATTTGTGATTGTGTCTTTTTCTGGCTTTGATGCAGCAGGAAGAATACAGAATGCTCCACCTTGTACAGTCTTCATCCTAAACAAGAGACAGAAGCGCCACATGGATTTGTGGCAAAAGTTGGAGAGAGAGTAGTCTGAATTGAGTTGGGAAACATTTGCACTTTCCTCTCAGTCATTGAGCTGAAGCTGGCTAGCCGTGAGTCAATTCCAAACTTGACAACTTTGCATCTGTAGCAGCACAGTAATTCAGGTGCTTGTTACTTCTTTTGCTTCCAAGTCACAAGCTGACCAGTGTTGATGGGAACACACTTGCGTTATTTCAAGCAATGCTTTGTGAAAGCAGCACATGGCTCTTATCTCAGACCTTCCCCAAGGCTAGCTGAGGAATAAGGCCGGGGTCACACTAAACGACACAAAATACGGTCTGTAGTTTACAGGCGTAATACGGATGAATGACCTCTAAATAGTGCTCCGTAGGTCATCCGAAAGCAAAGTGCGGTCGCATATTTTGCGCATGTGAGCATCCGTATGTAATCCGTATGGCATCCGTATGCAATCCGTATGGCGAGATTTTCTCGCAGCCTTGCAAAATGGACATTTAACGGTTTTGAGGCCTGCAAACTATTTAAATCATTAGCCTGCACCCTATTTATTGGCTCAGGAACAGGTGGCAGCCTCCATTCTGTCCATTTGTGACCTTGCCTTCACTAGGTATGTTGGTGTTGCATGTGCAACATGGCAAACAGTCTGAGTTTCAACACAACCGAGCAGGTTCTCTTCAACTGGCTTTTGTCATGCCGCTTTGGCCAACCATACCCAGTGATAGTGGATCTGCGGAGGAGGAGACGCATGTGGGTCCATCCACTTGTGAGGCAACGACTCACAAGAGGTTATTTTCACCGCCTCTATTCTTCAATGCGGGAGCATCCAGTCAAATTTTACCAATACTGTCAGCATCAGCATTTCCACATTTGATCGACTCTTGGAGACAGTGCGCCCTGGGATGACCTTTCAAGACACAAGGATGCGCAAAGCTATATCTGCAGAGGAGCGACTTCTACTCACAATACGGTATGTACTACACAACCACATTCTCTATGTTCATAATGTGTGTGCTAAAGTATGTTTTTTTGCCTTCTTGGACTAAGTTTAATGCCCTCATCTTAGTCCAAATATGGTTCAACTTACACACCAGAATGTTAGGTCTAATATGTACTGAATATCACTTAGTCATTGTGCAACCAAATATGTGTGTGTTCTTCTATCTCAATTCCTACCAAGTTTGGTCGGCATGTAAATAATGTTTTTGAACTTTATGCATTCTTAAATGTTCCTTTTGTGTTGTTCTTCAGCTTCCTGTCCACTGGCCTGTCTTATGCCGCCCTCCACCATGAGTTTCTCATTGGAAGATCTACCATTTCTGGCATAGTCAGGTCGACATGTAGTGAAATATGGTCAAGACTACATCAAGTGGTCATGCCCGAGCCCAGGATGGAAGACTGGTTGAGGATATCAAGGGACTTTGAGGAGGACTGCCAGTTTCCTAATTGTATTGGGGCCCTTGATGGCAAACATATCCGGGTGTGTAAGCCGCCGAACTCTGGCTCCCAATTGTTCAATTATAAACAATACTTTTCTGTTGTATTGTTGGCTCTGGCCGACCCTCAATGCAAGTTTATAATTGTTGACATTGGGGCCTATGGAAGGACGGGAGACTCTAGAGTCTTCAATACTTCCATTATGGCTCGGATCTACCACCACCACGCCAGCTACCAGTCTCCACTCAAGAATCAGTCCCTTATGTCCTTGTGGCAGATGAGGCGTTTCAGTTAACACGCAATGTCATGAGGCCATATCCCCGGAGCAACCTTGACCACAGGCGCAGGATTGTTCCTCCTCTGCTTGTGTTGTGCGTGGGTCAGACAATGTACGTAGGGTGAGACCACCTATCAACCCCTCAACGTAGACCGCTCTCTGGGCTCAAAGTGCGTGATATTTTCACTAATTACTTTATGTCACCTGAGGGGGAAACTTCTTGGCAAGAGCATGCTGTGTCTATGTTATAATTTTTGGTTTTATGTGTGTCTAAATATATATATTTCTACCCCTTATGATTCTATGACTGTTTAATTGCATTGGTAAGCGTATGTTAGTATGCTGACACGGTTTTTGAGAATTGAGACAGAGACGTAAATTGTAGTAGACAAATTTTTACTTTTGCCTTTTTTTTGTGATTTTTTTAAACTCAAACATATTAGTGCCATATGATAACTGGGGCACTGGGCCAAATTGGCCTTTTTGCAGATGTGAACATTTTTGGAAAATACAATTTTCACACATATCAAAAAAGAACATAATGCAATAACAAAATTGCTACATTAGACATTTTGAATACAAAGGAAAAAAAGAGGTGGTCTCCAGCAACAAAATTATAGAAAAAAGATAAAACTCACAGTTATTAGTAAGGTTTTCAAATCATATTAATAAGCCACCATGACAGGCAAGGCTACCTTACGCGTTTCTGACACATACTACATGTCTGTAAAAAAAAAAAAAATTTCACCGCGCTATACTGGGAAAGTCAAAGGATGAAAATAGACTACTCACTTGATAATGTAACTAGGTGAATATAATAAAAATACGTCTTTATTAGTTAACATGTATATCATTCAATACAAAAATACAAAGATTAAAATGACACCACAAGATGAGAGAACAGAATACCCGGGAAAAGCACCCAGCCACAGGATATCAAGTAATATAGCAATATATATAGAGAATAACCACATCTATGTGGATAGCGAATGTCTGCTAGTTCCCCATCCCCCCAATTGGGGGTCACTGCGCCACATTATCAGTCCATTGTGACCACCTAGTGTGCATAGATAAATTTAAAAGTGGCCAGTTTAAGGAGATATCTTACCAGATATACATGGAGGCTGAGTGAGCCCAGGACCAGGTAGAACAAGCGCCCGACGCGCGTTTCGCGTGACTACAAGCACGCTTTCTCAAGGGCAGTATACCGAGAGGTGCGCACAGGACCTTCTTAAGCCCATGTGACAAGTCACATGGTTTCCAATCGGCCAATCAGAGCGGTTTGGCGCGGCACATGCGCACTATCTACCCAAAGGAGTGCGCACAGGACCTGCTTAGACCCATGTGACAAGTCACATGGTTTCCAATCTGCCAATCAGAGCGGTTTGGCGCGGCGCATGCGCACTGACCACCCGAAGGGCAGACAATGCAGAGAGAGCGTCATGCGTTGCCCCGGGCATCAGGGGAAAAAAAAAATTATTTCAATACGGGCTCTTCAGGTTCTGTCTCTACAACTAAACGTATCATGACAAGACAAATTACTAAGAACAAGTCTAATACAGGAAAGGTGCCTCAATCCCAGGGAGGTGTACAGGTACTTAATCTATCTACACATGTGTTGTCCAAAGTACAATTGGAAGTGTTGTCTAAAGGACTGTCATTTTGTCCAACTAACTCTTTTCACTTCTTCACAGCCATAAAGGACCTGCACTTATTTTCACGCAAACTTTTACTGCGTAAATTACACGCCAGGAGGACCTCCAGGGAGATGGTCAGTGAGGTCGAGAGAGAGGCACTTCGCAACTTGGAGGAATTATTGGATGAGCAAGCAGTTCCGTCAACAAGTAGGTTTCCAACGTCTATATTTCCAAAGTCAACCAAATTCCCCCCCTTGTCACTATGTCCAGCTATTGAAGTCTTCACTAAACTGGTCTGTGAGGACTTCAAAGAATTATCGACCAAGCGTCGATATGATAATCTGACGCATGCTCAGCGTATTGCTATACAAGAGCTACAAAAGCTTACTGATGTGGTCTTTAAACCGGCGGACAAGGGGGGGAATATTGTTGTCTGGCCTCACGATAAATACGAGCGTGAGGCTTTTCGTCAACTAAGAGATTTAAATACCTACTTATGTCTGCCGTCCAATCCACTTGCGACCTTCTCTCTCGACCTCCAGGGCATCCTCCTGGAGGCATTGGATAACAATGTCATCTCAAGGCAGGTCTTTGATGGTCTTGTGATTAAGTATCCGAGGATCCCAACTTTTTACCTGTTGCCCAAGGTCCATAAGAACGCCCTTGACCCACCAGGGCGCCCTATAGTGTCAGGCATTGATGGACTTTGTGATCCTATTTGTCAATTTATTGACTTTTATTTAAAACCTTTGGTGGAAACTTTACCATCATACATACGCGACACTACGGACGCCCTGGCTAGGGTCGATGGTGTTTTTGTGGACCAAGGGACTTTATTAGTGACTGCCGATGTGGAAAGTCTCTATACGTGTATTGAACATTCTCACGGTTTGGAGGCAGTCCGCCTCTTCCTGGGCGCTTCCGATCTGGATGGCCCCTTGTGTGGGCTCATCCTCGAGCTGCTGCGCTTTATCCTTACCCACAATTTTTTTACTTTTAAAGACAAGTTTTTTCTACAGCCATGGGCGCGGCCTGTGCGCCTGCGTACGCTAATCTCTTCCTCGGTTCGTGGGAGAGATTGATTTTTGGCGATGCAGGCGTACAGGCCGCCTCTCATGTGCTGTGTTGGTATAGATATATAGATGATATTTTCTTTTTGTGGGATGGATCGGTGCAGCAGCTCGGGGAGTTCATGAGGACGCTGAACCATAATGAATTTAACATCCATCTGACTTATTCCTATGATGCCACTGAAATCAGTTTTCTGGATATTGCCATGAGTGTCGATCACTCTGGCTATATCCAGACGGATGTCTATCGTAAACCGACATCCGTTAATTCTATGGTTCATGCGTCCTCTGCCCACAATCCTTCCACCATAGGGGCTGTTCCGATCGGACAGTTCCTACGGGCGAGGCGGATTTGTTCTTCGGATACTAGATTTGAGATCCAATCGGCCGATTTGAAGGAGCGATTCCTTAACCGTGGATATTCAAATAGAAGTATTAAAAAAGGCTACTTAAGAGCTAGGGCAACACCACGCGGCAGTCTTTTTGGATCTTCGAAGAGATCCCCTTATCCAAATAAGGAGGCACCTATTAGATTTATATCTACTTTTAACCATCATTGGGAGGATATGAGACAGATCCTTATGAAACATTGGCCTGTTTTGGGTACCGAACCCTCCCTGGGAGCTGCTTTGGGTTCATATCCATTAATGACCCCAAGAAGATCAAAAAACCTTAAAGACCTTCTTGTGCAGAGTCATTATCGACATGTACAAGTTAATCCATTTGGCTCTAGGGGCCCTACACCTGGTTCCATACCTTGCGGCCACTGTCTTGCATGCACAAATGTCCTGCGCTGCACCACCTTTAAGACCTCAGATGGAAGGAGACAGTTCAATATACGCCATCGAATTTCTTGTGGCAGTATGAACGTGATCTATTATTCTACATGTGACTGTCCAAAAATCTATATTGGACTAACATCGAGGGAGCTGAGGACGAGGGTGCGTGAACACGTGCGGGACATTTGTGCGTCCAAGACAGTGGCCGATGTGTCCCTTCTTAAAACTCTGCCCCGTCATTTTCGACAATATCATAATGGGGAACCAACTTCCCTTAAAATTAGAGGGATTGATCAAGTACATCTAGGGTCAAGGGGGGGGAACTATAAACATAGGTTGGCCCAAATTGAGACCAAATGGATTATTACACTTGATACAATGGCCCCTAAAGGACTTAATGAATCATTATCCTTTGCCTCTTTCTTGTAGGATATCCTGAATTGTATATACTGAGCCTTTTTATGGTCTTCTTAGTTACTTATATCTTTCTGCCCCTGGACTTGCTCCCTCATATCCCAGGTAGTGGGGTGTGTTTTATTTAAGAAAAATGTTTTTAATTTTTTATTTTGTATTGTATATGTGTATTTTTGATATCTGTTTCATTTATTTTCCTTCTTAGTCTATGTGAGACCTCTTCTCTATTCATCTATTGGATTTATCTGTTCCATTATATGTGGCGATTCCACTGGCCCTAATTTCAATGTCTACATTGGATGTTCATCAATTTCAGACATCAGTATTTATGGACGATTCTGGGACGTGTTAATTTGAAGAGAGCAACATGTATTGTGATGTTATATTTTGAATTTCTGAATATTCTCTATTTTTAGTTGCTTTTTTATATTGCTGTTCATTTTTGACCTATGCCCAGTGTTTTGTTTTTTTGTTTCATATGCTGTATATTTACATCCATTGGTGTCAGTGGTTGTGCGCATGCCCACTGCCCCTGATTGTGGCCGATATGTGGAGGAGTGTCTCCTTGCCTTCCTCCGGGCCTCCGGGGACCTTTTTTTCCCCTGATGCCCGGGGCAACGCATGACGCTCTCTCTGCATTGTCTGCCCTTCGGGTGGTCAGTGCGCATGCGCCGCGCCAAACCGCTCTGATTGGCAGATTGGAAACCATGTGACTTGTCACATGGGTCTAAGCAGGTCCTGTGCGCACTCCTTTGGGTAGATAGTGCGCATGTGCCGCGCCAAACCGCTCTGATTGGCCGATTGGAAACCATGTGACTTGTCACATGGGCTTAAGAAGGTCCTGTGCGCACCTCTCGGTATACTGCCCTTGAGAAAGCGTGCTTGTAGTCACGCGAAACGCGCGTCGGGCGCTTGTTCTACCTGGTCCTGGGCTCACTCAGCCTCCATGTATATCTGGTAAGATATCTCCTTAAACTGGCCACTTTTAAATTTATCTATGCACACTAGGTGGTCACAATGGACTGATAATGTGGCGCAGTGACCCCCAATTGGGGGGATGGGGAACTAGCAGACATTCGCTATCCACATAGATGTGGTTATTCTCTATATATATTGCTATATTACTTGATATCCTGTGGCTGGGTGCTTTTCCTGGGTATTCTGTTCTCTCATCTTGTGGTGTCATTTTAATCTTTGTATTTTTGTATTGAATGATATACATGTTAACTAATAAAGACGTATTTTTATTATATTCACCTAGTTACTCAATCTTTCTCTTTGCATGCATACCTATTGGAGTGGGTGTTTCAGGTGTTTTTCCTGATTTAGGGTGGCTATTTATAGCCTTAAAACCCTATTCTTTGACATAGTGATAATGTCACTGAGGTTTTTGCATTTAATCACTTGATAATGTATAGAAAAGGCGTGCTGTCCTTCTTCAATTAGTCACTTTTTTGGCATCTATATTCCCAAATCAAGGCGAACAGCCTCAATAACATCACGCTCTATGTATTATCAAGTGAGTAGTCTATTTTCATCATTTTACTTTCCCAGTATAGCGCGGTGAAATATTGTCTTTTTTACAGACATGTAATATGTGTCGGAAACGCGTAAGTAGCCTTGCCTGTCATGGTGGCTTATTAATACAGTGGCATTTAAAAGTTTGGGCACCCCTGGTCAAAATTACTGTTATTGTGACCAGTTAAGCAAGATGAAGATGGAATGATCTCTAAAAGGCCTAAAGTTAAAGATGACACATTTTCTCTGTATTTTAGGCCAAAAAAATTATATGTTGTCATTTTTTACAATTGAAAAATTACAATAAGGAAAATAGGCCAATGCAAAAGTTTGGGCACCCTGCATAGTTAGTACCTAGTAGCACTCCCTTTTAAGATATCACAGCTTGAAAACGCTTTTAGTAGCCAGCCAAGAGTCTTTCAGTTCTTGTTTGATGGATTTTCATCCATTCTTCCTTGGAAAATTCTTCCATTTCTGTGAGATTCCTGGGTCGTCTTGCATGCACTGCTATTTTGAGGACTAGCCACAGATTTTCAATGATGATCGAATCGGGGGACTGTGAGAGCCATTGAAAAACCTCTAGCTATCGCCTTTTGAGGTAGTCTATTGTGGATTTTGATGTGTGTGATCATTATCCATTTGTAGAAGCCATCCTGTTTTCAAATTCAGCTTTTTTACACATGGTGTTATGTTTGCATCAAGAATTTGTTGAAATTTCATTGACTCCATTCTTCCCTGTCCCTGTGAAATGTTCCCTGTGCCATTGTCTGCAACACAACTCCAAAGCATGATTGATCCATCCCTATGCTTAATGGTTGGAGAGATGTTCTTTTCCTGAAATTCTATGCAATTTTTTCTCTGCACATAACTTTGATCATTGCGACCAAAGAGTTTTATTTTAACTTCAACGATTCACAGGACTTGTTTCTAAAATGCATTGGGCTTGTTTAGATGTTCTTTTGCATACCTCTGATGCTAAATTTTATGGTGAGGGTGCAGGAGAGATTTTCTTCTGATGACTCTTCCATGAAGGCCATATTTGATAAGGTGTCTCTGAACAGTAGAACAATTACCACAACTCCAGAATCTGCTAAATCTTTCTGAATGTCTTTTGTAGTCAAGTGGGGGTTCTGATATGCCTTTCTAACAATCCTACAAGCAGCTCTCTCTGAAATTTTGCTTGGCCTTCCAGACCTTATCTTGACCTCCACTGTTCCTGTAAACTGCTATTTCTGAATTACATATTGAACTGAGGAAAGGACAACTTGAAAACGCTTTGCTATCTTCTTATGTTAAGGGTTAATACTAAAATCAGAGTTGAAGTTTCGTTTTATCCATTCAATGTAAGGTTTCGTTTCTCCGTTTTTGTTGTTGTAAGATAAATTTTTATAATTGGCATGGCCTGTCATGAAACCAGACTGTTTCCATCAGGTGCAAGATAAGGGGCTCGGGGGGGGGGAGTGTATTGCTCTGAATATGCCATTATACTACTTTCTATTTGGATACGGACATATATGTAGTTTCCGGTTTTCTTGCAATATTATTGGCTTATAAAGTGAAAAGATGCTATTGGTACTTGAGAACCTTGCATAATTAAGCAAAAGATTATAAAAGATGTGACTAAAATAAAGGGGCTTAGTGATCTGCCTCGATCCTCCCGTACAGAGACCCCGTCTCCGTGTGGTCATTTGAGTTGCTAGCAACACTGGAATAATTTGGAAATCACTGGCTCAACCGTGAAGGGTTAATTTAACTCTCTCCTTATCACTTATAGCTTTCTCCTGCTTTATGGGCCTCCACCATTTTCATTTTCAGAGTGCTAGGCAGCTGCTTAAAAGAACCGATGGTGGCTGTTTTTTGGCACAAGGTTAGAGGAAACTATGTGTTTCTAAACCTGTGGAATCTGCATCAGCTGGCCTTTCCTAACATTGAGGGTGAACAAGCCATATCCCTTACAGGCTAATTAAGGTCTGAAACCTTGGTCAAAGTTATCTGAGCACACAAATCTCCAAAGGTGCCCAAACTTTAGCATCGGACCATTTTTCTTTTTGTAATTTTTAAACTGTGAAAAAATTACAATATGTATTACTTTTTAGCCTAAAATACAAAACAAATGTGTCATCTTTAACTTTAGGCCTTTTAGAGATCATTTTATCTTCAACTTGCTTAACTGTTCACAATAACAGTAATTTTGACCAGGGGTGCCTAGACTTTTGCATGCCACTATATGATTTGAAAACATTACTAATAAATGTGAGTTTTATCTTTTTTCTATAATTTTGGTGATGGAGACACCCTTTTTTTCCTTTGGATTGGGATTTAGAGCACCAGTTGAACCACACTGGACATCTCCTGGCATCAGACCGCTTATGGACACTGACGTACGGTACGGTAGGCGTAAAGAATGTTCATGTTTTTATGCTCTTATACATTTTGGTAATTTGGGGAAGGAGAAGGCGGAAGACCAGCCTGTGGTTGCTGCTGGCTACTTTGCCCAACATCGCCCTGTGTGGGGGCATACTGTTGCCCATGATGTGGGTAGTGTCCTTCCTCCTGGGATTGTTGGGAGTACTGGCTAGAGTAATAAGGAAGAGAGGCATCTTGTTGGCTCGGGTAGGCCCGTGTCTCATACCCACCAATATAGCCATGTCATCCCCAACCAGGTTGGGACCAGCCTCCAACACTGGGTGGGAAAAAGTGGCTATATTGGTGGGGTTGGCTAGAGGCAGACATATGTTGCTGGTGTTGTAAAGGTTGGGTAGGGGAAGGAAGGGGGTGAGGTGTAGGCCCACGTATTTGAGGATCCTCAGAGCCTGCTTGAGCAAGCATCTGTGTGGGTGGTCTAAGGCGCATTAGATTTCTGGGTGAAAGCTGTCACCTCTCCAGATATTCAAACAGCTCATATGGGGTATTGGGGGGTGTGTTTGCATCAAGCAGGATCTGAAAACATCCTCGAATACGGAGTCTCACCTCACGGGAAAGGGCACGAAGATAAAGGGCCAGGCTACAGTACGTGAGTATGCCTCCTCGCCATCATCTGTATTGACTCTAGCCAGATAGTTGAGGACCCCTGTGTCCACATTGGTCCGGGTATCTTGGGCAGGGATCTGGCGCCTTCTTCGTCCTCACCGGGATGTTCCAGCAGGCTGTGGGGAGCCCCGGATCTGGGCAGTTGGGCTGCTGCTCATGTTGCCCTGCTCCTCCAGTAGGGCTGATGGTGCAGCAGCAGACGGTCCTGGTGGTGGGGTTTGAGGCACAGTCACTGGGTTCTCCTGAGAGGATTCTTCACCCATGCTTCTTTAAGGGGGAGAAGATGGGCCAGCCACCTCATCCCCTACAAGATCAATGATGGGCTCTGTATCTGAGCCCGTTCCTCTATCCGTAAGGTTGGACTGAGTTCTGTTATGAAATAGAACAGAGCCAAAAATAAATCAATATTTTTGGCCCTGTAAAGTGTCGGTGTAATGTGGTGTGAGGTATCTACTTACGGTCTCAGATCCAGAATAGGGGCGAGGAAGGAGAGGCGGTCATAATAGATGTATTTTCGCTTGACGTGGCCCGCATTACCACTCCTGGCCCGCTGCTGACGTTCCCGCCTGTACTGATCGCAGATGCTGCACCAGCGTCTCATCACATCTTCCACTGCAATGTGAGAGGAAATATTGTCAATTTAACATATTTGATCGGGCAAATTTGCTACCAGTAGTCTAGGCATGTGGCCTTCTGGGGTGTGCTTTCTACCCAGGGTGGCATATCTAATTGGGGCATCCAGGCCAGATACACAGGGTCACAATAGTTCATGTATCAAGTAACTACACTTAAAATTACTTGGTTGGCTAGGAGGATGAGGAGCTTGTGGCCTGGGCCAAATTATGGCAGTGTCAAACCATGTGTCACATCAAAATCTACCCGCCTCATGAGGAAAAAAGTACAAGCACAGGAAGGGTGGGGGGCTGATTCTATATGCTTTTTTTGATGTGAGGTAATTTTAATCATTTTTTGGCTTGTACTTACTCAGTTTCTGCTGCTCCTCACGTGGCTGATCACCAAAATCATGGAACATCTGGCGACATATTCACCTCCATGACGCCTCCTTTCTTGCCCGGTTCGCATAATGGGCATCACGTTGGTCCCAGAGTTCGGGACGCTCCTGCACCAGTACAATGAGCATCTCCACATTCAGAAAATATGGCGCCATGACGCTGCTGTACTCCGTGGAGGCTGACTTCCTGGATGTCTGGAGCGCTTTTTGAGCTCATTTGCATGTCTAGGCTTCCTGATGATGGATTGGACCATTTCCTGTCTCCAGCCAAAAGACCTGCATATTTCTCGCAAGTCACACGTGTGGTCCGTGTGTAATCCGTATTTTTTGCGCACCCATAGACTTGCATTGGTGTACTACGGGCGTAGTACGCTGACAATCGCAGCATGCTGCGAGTGGCACGGAGCGTAGAATACAGACGAGAAATATACGGCTGTTGGGAGCAAACCCATAGAGAATCATTGGTCCGTGTGTAATGCGTGCTTTTAGCGCCTCTCACTCGTCCGTATTCCTCTCTAGTGTGACTCCGGCCCTATCCTCTTACCCTAGAATGTAATTCATTTCTACCAGGAGATTTAAATTCATTTCAATTAGCTGTTTCCTCACAATCTCTCTGTTTATGGAAAGTGTGGATTCCTTTATCCTTCGATAGCACCATGAAGATGAATTGATGTTACAATTGCTTTCTTAGAGAATACAGTTGCAAAATAGGAATTTAATATTTCGGTCTTCTCAACATCATTTTTGACCACTTAACCATATTCATCCTGTAAAAATCCTATAGCATCTTTAATTTTTCTTTTGCTTTTGACATAAGCCCCAAATCTGATTTTATTGCTCTTGGTCTCCCTTGCAAGCCTCACTTCAGTACTGGCTTTACTTTTCTACCCCTTGCCCTGCATTCACTACATACCAACATTTTGTCAGCCACTCAAATCTCTTTTTAGGATCTGCTGGAGTAATGCTCAGATTTACCATTGACTCCCATTGTACTAGTTTTTCCAAGTGAGCATCCGAGCATTAGGCCACATGCACACATTCAGTATTTGGTGAGGTTTTTACCCCCGTATTTGTAAGCCAAAACCAAGAGTGGGTGAAAAATACAGAAGTGATGCAAACGTTTCTATAAGGCCAGAGTCACACTGGCGATTAAAACTGACCAATGCAATGCGATAAAAAATCGCATTGCATTTGAACCCATGTTATTTTATGGGGCAGCTCACATCATGCGATTTTTTATCGCATCCGATCGTCGGACCGAGATTTTCGGATCGGATTCGACAATGCAAGTCTATGGATGCGATTAAAAATCGCATTGAAAACGCACCACACGTGTGACTTGCGATTAAATCGCAAGACTTCTCTAGGTCAACAGCAAAGAGCATCAGGCATTGGCACTGGATGTCAATTTGATGCTTAGATGCGAATAAAATCGGTTCCACGCCGGAAAATGGGATGACAGACGGATCCCTGGACAAGAATTCTTTGTGCAATTTCGTACCGTTAAAATGGGACCAATTTGTTATTCGCTGTGTGTGACTCCAGCCTTATTCTTTTCCTCTGACCGTTCCACTCCTGGTTTTGGCTTACAAATACTGGGGTAAAAAACTCACCAAATACTCAATGTGTGCACTGGACCTTAGGGATGGATTGGTTACAGTGAACAGAATCCAAGCATTTTAGATGCTCTGACATCCGTAAGCAAAATCAGATAAAAAATGCATTGGTTCTCACGCAATCTAATTTGCATGCATGTGCAATCCAGAACCAAGGAGTAGAATATTTTTTGCAGCTTTGGCCAAATCAGTTTTTAATTTTGTACACTATTTTGACTGTGATAATACAATAGCAAAAACTCACCATCTTGTGCGCCATCTTTTTTCTTGATAAAAGTTGTCTCCATAGGTTAAATGGATCCTACCAGAATGAGGTTTAAATAGCCATAAGAAAAGTAAGGTAGTCATGTGGAGAGAAGCTTGGTGCTGAGGCTCCTTACAGAGTACTATAGTTACTCCTCAGCTAGCCTTGGGGAAGGTCTGAGATAAGAGCCATGTGCTGCTTTCACAAAGCATTGCTTGAAATAAAGCAAGTGTGTTCCCATCAACACTGGTCAGCTTGTGCCTTGTAAGCAAAAGAAGTAACAAGCACCTGAATTACTGTGCTGCTACAGATGCCAAGTTGTCAAGTTTGGAACTGACTCACGGCTAGCCAGCTTCAGCTCAATGACTGAGAGGAAAGTGCAAATGTTTCCCAACTCAATTCAGACTACTCTCTCTCCAACTTTTGCCACAAATCCATGTGGCGCTTCTGTCTCTTGTTTAGGATGAAGACTGTACAAGGTGGAGCATTCTGTATTCTTCCTGCTGCATCAAAGCCAGAAAAAGACGCAATCACAAATAATTCACTGATTTCCTTTATTATATTTAATCTGTCTTTATTGAAAATTTTTAAATATACATTCATTTTGGATCAACAAACAAAGTGAATGTTCAATGGGTCAATGGGAAATCTGAGCTTTACTCTGGCAGATCCTACAAAGAGATTTGAGTGGCAGACAAAATATTGAAATGGATGTAAAACTGCTGAATCGAAGGAGAACAGCATGGGGACGAACCCTGGAAGCATCTCTGTTCCCATATCGCTGCTGAGAGCAATGCTGTCACACTTTTACTTCACTTTAATTACTGACAATAAAACATTCAAAATTGAAGCGAAATTAGAGTTTACAGAAAAAAAGTTAAAAAACATTCTTTCCTGTATAATGACTTGTAGATAAGACAAAATTTAAAAAAGGATTTAAAAAAACATAATTTAAGTAAATGAAAATTAGAATTTTTACTAAAAAAGTGGAAATTTCATTGAAATTTTTGAAGGATGCTAGAACTGCCAAAAATTGGATGTCAGAGGGACTCTGATATACCCTGTATTAGACATAAAGGATGGCCTCGTGAACATTCTGTTCAAATAGCCATGTAGTGGTACTCCTAAACTCATAAAAGCGATGCACTAAGTGCAAAGCCTGCCCAAAATTACAAGTAGGGTCATCCATTCAACCTTCAAGACAACATCTGGAAGGCCTTATTCAAGTAATGAGAGAGCTTAGTTGTGGTACTCCTACACTCATAAAGGCTCTGCATACAGTGCAAAGCCTGACACAAATTACAAGCAGGGTCATTCACAGACCCTTTAAGTGAACAACTAGAGAGCCTCATTCAAACATTCAAGATTAAAAAATGACTTTATGTGTTGCTGTCCTCTGGTGGTTGTCTCAGTTGTCTGATGAGAATTTTTTCAACATATTTTCCACAGTGACCATCTGGTATGGCACCATTTTATTAGACTTCTCATTCTCTGGAAGGATATATGCAAAGTTCTCACTATAACGTCGGTCTAGCAGAGTGAACAGCCAGTACTTTTCTTTGGCCAAGATGAATATAATACAAAGGCAACGGGAAAGGTAGTGGTACATAAAGTTTACGATATGTGACAAGATCCCTGCAGCTAACACTCCTCCTCAATTTCCTGCCTTCATATTCCTAACTTGTTTTTTAAAGACAGGGACAACATTTGCCCTTCTCCAATCTTCTAAGACTTCTGTTCTCGAGCATTTTTGAAAGATTCTGGCTAGTGGTTCTGCAACTTCCTCTGTTATCCTCTTACCCTAGGATGTAATTCATCTCTACCAGGAGATTTAAATTCATTTCAATTAGCTGTTTCCTCACAATCTCTCTGTTTATGGAAAGTGTGGATTCTATTATCCTTCGATAGCACCATGAAGATGAATTGATGTTACAATTGCTTTCTTAGAGAATACAGTAGCAAAATAAAAATTTAATATTTCGGCCTTCTGAACATCATTTTTGACCACTTAACCATATTCATCCTGTAAAAATCCTATAGCAACTTTAACTTTTCTTTTGCTTTTGACATAAGCCCCAAATCTGATTTTATTGCTCTTGGTCTCCTTTGCAAGCCTCACTTCATTTCTGGCTTCACTTTTCTAACCCTTGCCCTGCATTCACTACATACAGAAAGGTATGGGAAGTATGAGTTCTTCTTAGTTGCATATTATTCATCCTGTGATTAAACAGGAAAATTTTGTTTCTACTTTTATTTGATCGTTCACTTTTTCTGTTGATCCAAATTGATTGTATATTTCAAATTTTTCAATAAAAACAGATTAATTATAATAAAGGAAATCAGTGAATTATTTGTGATTGTGTCTTTTTCTGACTTTGAATCTGCAGGAAGAATACAGAATGCTCCACCTTGTACAGTCTTCATCCTAAACAAGAGACAGAAAGCCACATGGATTTGTGGCAAAAGTTGGAGAGAGAGTAGTCTGAATTGAGTTGGGAAACATTTGCACTTTCCTCTCAGTCATTGAGCTGAAGCTGGCTAGCCGTGAGTCAATTCCAAACTTGACAACTTTGCATCTGTAGCAGCACAGTAATTCAGGTGCTTGTTACTTCTTTTGCTTCCAAGTCACAAGCTGACCAGTGTTAATGGGAACACAATTGCTTTATTTCAAGCAATGCTTTGTGAAAGCAGCACATGGCTCTTATCTCAGACCTTCCCCAAGGCTAGCTGAGGTGTAACTATAGTACTCTGTAAGGAGCCTCAGCACCAAGCTTCTCTCCACATGACTACCTCACTTTTCTTATGGCTAGTTACACCTCATTCTGGTAGGATCCATTTAACCTATGGAGACAACTTTTATCAAGAAAAAAGACGGTGCACAAGATGGTGAGTTTTTGCTATTGTATTTTAATAGTCAAAATAGTGTACAAAATTAAAAACTGATTTGGCCAAAGCTGCAAAAAATATTCTACTCCTTGGTTCTGGATTGCACATGCATGCAAATTAGATTGCGTGAGAACCAATGCATTTTTTATCTGATTTTGCTTACGGATGTCAGAGCACTAAAATGCTTGGATTCTCTTCACTGTAACCAATCCATCCCTAAGGTCCCGTGCACACATTGAGTATTTGGTGAGTTTTTCACCCCAGTATTTGTAAGCCAAAACCAGGAGTGGAACGGTCAGAGGAAAAGCATAAGGCTGGAGTCACACTGGCGAATAAAACGGACGAATGCAATGCGATAAAAAATCGCATTGCATTCAAACCCATGTTATTTTATGGGGCAGCTCACATCATGCGATTTTTTATCGCATCCGATCCTCTGACTGAGACAATCGCAGCATGCTGCGATTGTCACCAATTGTCAGATCGGATTCGACAATGCATGTCTATGGGGGCAAGAACAACTTGGATTGAAAACGGACCCGATGTGTGAGTTGCGATAAAAATCGCACCAAAAGCCGGCAATTTTTTTTCCTAAATACAGTAAAATCACAGTGTCCAGTTAAATAAAGCAACGAATTAATAGATCTAGACACATTAAATAAATATATATATATATTTTTATATATATATATATATATATATATTTTACACATGTTGTAGAGACACATTAATATATATATATTTCTAGTTCATACAGTTCTTAATTGCAGAATAGCCGCTGACACATTAGCCGGCTTTTGTATAACATTCTCCTGCCCGACATGAAATGACACATGGTTTACATATAGTTATCCATTTCACTTCATGTTTTTTTTTTATGTCTATCACTATTAATTATATGAGGGCTTGTGGGTTAAATTTTGGGCTTGTAGGGGTTCATTTAATGGGTTAAGTCGTTGTACTAAATTACGGTGACTCCCTGCAGCCTCAGTGACGTCAGCGGGAGTCTCCGCAATTTAATACAACGAATTAGCCCCTTAAATGAACCCCTACAAGCCCAAAATTTAACCCACAAGCCCTCATATAATTAATAGTGATAGACATAAAAAAAAACATGAAGTGAAATGGATAACTATATGTAAACCATGTGTCATTTCATGTCGGGCAGGAGAATGTTATACAAAAGCCGGCTAATGTGTCAGCGGCTATTCTGCTATGATGAACTGTATGAATGTCAAATATATGTATAAATGTGTCAGCGGCTATTCTGCAATTAAGAACTGTATGAACTAGAAATATATATATTAATGTGTCTCTATAACATGTTTAAATATATATATAAAAATATATATATATATATTTATTTAATGTGTCTCTAGATCTATTAATTAGTTTGTGTGGGGAAACCTGTCATTGGGCTCCATTATATGTCCATTTTGCTTTCCGGCGAGAAAATCTCGCCAGACGGATGTCAAAAGGATGCTTACATGCGATTAAAATCACATCAATGAAGATAAAACACATCACTGGTTAAGTTACCTTTGTGCGATTTCGGACCGTTAAAATGGGACCGATTTTTTATTTGTTGTGTGTGACTCCAGCCTAATAGAAACATTTGCATCACTTCTGTATTTTTCACCCACTTTTGGTTTTGGCTTACAAATACTGGGGTAAAAAAACCCCACCGAATACTACATGTGTGCATGTGGCCTAATGCTCGGATGCTCACTTTGAAAAAGTAGTACAATGGGAGTCAATGGGAAATCTGAGCATTACTCCGGCAGATCCTACAAAGAGATTTGAGTGGCTGACAAAATGTTGAAATGGATGTAAAAACTGCTGAATCGAAGGAGAACAGCATGGGGACGAACCCTGGAAGCATCTCTGTTCCCATATCGCTGCTGAAAGCCTTGCTGTCACACTTTTACTTCACTTTAACCCCTTCCCAACCCATGACGCCTACATTGGTATCATGAAAAGTCGTGCCTAAACGACCCATGATGCCTACGTAGGGGTCATGGTATAAATCAGCCTCCTGCGGGTCGGGTGACCGGGGTCAATGAAAGGTCACCCGACCCGCACACACAGGACCCTTTCTACTTCACCACGGGGGGGTGGCTTAGCCCCCACGTGACTACGATCGCTCTGATTGGCTGTTGAAAATGAAACAGCCAATCAGAGCGATAGTAATATTTCATTAATGAAATTTGATGAAATATTACAATCCACCCATGGCCGATGCTGCAGAAGCATCGGCCATGGCTGGAGACACTAATCTGACCCCCCCCGCGACTGACGGCACCAATTGGCTTCCGCCACCGACTGACGGCAGCGATCGGCCGCCGCAGTCATCAGCTCCCCTCCCCCTTCCCTCCGCTCCCCCCTGCCTTCCGATCCCCCCTCACCCTCCCCAGTACCTTAAGTCCCACTGGTGGACCCAGTGTCCTGCATCATGGGTGCCACCATCTTGGAAAATGGCGGACGCATGCGAAGTGCGATTGTAATATTTCACCAATGAAATTGGGTGAAATATTACAATCAAGCCATGGCCATGGATGGATGCACCGATGAAACCCCCCACCAACTGACGGCACCGATCGGCTGCCGCCACCGACTGACAGCAGCGATCGGCTGCCGCAGTCATCATCAGCTCCCCACCCCCTTCCATTTGCTCACCCCAGCCTTCCGAAACCCCACCCCCTGCCTTCCGATCCTCCCTCACCCTCCCCGGTACCTCGTGTCGCTCTGGCCGTCCCAGTGTCCTGCATCATGGATGCCGCCATCTTGGAAAATGGCGGGCGCAGTGCAGTGCGCCTGCTGGAAT
Source organism: Dendrobates tinctorius (assembly GCF_039654945.1). Classification (NCBI taxonomy): domain Eukaryota; kingdom Metazoa; phylum Chordata; class Amphibia; order Anura; family Dendrobatidae; genus Dendrobates; species Dendrobates tinctorius. The sequence goes on from NW_027361864.1 coordinate 5,345,239, forward strand.
CTGCCGGCTGCAGATTCATTCATTTTATTTGGATTACTGTGATAAACTCACAGTGATCAACATAAAAAAGTAAATAAACCCCCCTTTATCACCCTCATAGGTAGAGACAAATAATAAAATAAAGAAAATATTTTTATTTTCCCATTAGGGTTAGAATTAGGGTTAGGGTTGGAATTAGGGTTAGGGTTGGAATTAGGGTTAAGATTAGGGTTAGGGGTTGGTTGGGGTTGGGATTAGGGTTAGGCTTGTGGTTAGGGTTAAAGTTGGGATTAGGGTTAGGGGTGTGTTGGGGTTAGGGTTGTGGTTAGGGTTATGATTAGGGTTGGTGTTGTGAGTTCATTTTCCCCTTCGTCACTGAGGTCTGGTGAACTCCCTATTCTGGTAAAGGAAGGTAATGAGCCTGATTATCAGGCACCTGAGCCTAATGAGGATGACTGGCTGAGTGGAGTCATGGACTGGATATAAGGCTGCTGACGCCCTTCTGCCCTGCGGGTGATTTCTCTGTGGACTTCTCGGACACCAGTCTGATTCCTGCTCCTCTAAAGCTAAGTTTTCTGCTTTGCCTGTTAGCATTTGTGTTTGTTTTTGTTTTCCTTGCTTTTCTGGATTCTGCCATTCCCTGCTGGGGTGAGCTGAATCTCCTTTTGCCGGTTGCTCTGTCTTCAGAATATTCCTGAGTACTGACATAGCTTTTTGAAGCCTAGCGTCTTCAGGGCTTTTTTCACTGTCAGTCTGTTGGCTCTTATTTTCATAGGGTTTTTCACGGATTGCAGAGAGCAGCCTTCCTGTCCTTTCCTATCTAGTTAGCTTGGGCCCCGTCCTTGCTCAGTCTATCTTTCTGTCTGTGTTAGTGTTTTCATCTTGCTTCACCGTCATTATATGTTGGGGGCTGCCTATTGCTTTGGGGTCTGCTCTGGGGCAGTTTAGATTTCCCCTTTCTTTAGGCCTATTTAATTCTCCGGCTGTGATCGAGGGGTCTAGGGCATCGTAGGAACCCCCACGGCTACTGTTAGTTGTTGTGGATAGGATCAGGGGTCTGCAATCCGATAGCTGCCAACCTCTCTGGTTTTCTGGACTTAGCTGGCATTTCTGTTTTTGCCTCCTACGGTGACTCAATCATAACAGAATCACCCGCCATACCACAGATCCTAGGGTACTCAATAGCAGGAAAGAATTGTGTTTAAAAAAAAAAAATGTGTGTATATTCTTTCCTCTATATCCCTGAGGCCATAGGGGGAATTTTTTTTTCTCGCAATTGTCTGATCATGTGGAGCAGCTCGCTGCGGAAGTGTGGGGAATTTCCGCCTACCTTGCTCGTTCGCATGCAGTTGAACCAAAGATCCCTATACCTGATGTATTTTTTGGGGATCGATCTAAATTTTTGAGTTTCAAAAATAATTGTAAATTATTTTTTGCCTTGAAGCCTAACTCGTCAGGGAGCTCCGCGCAGCAGGTTAAAATTGTCATCTCTTTGCTGCGTGGCGATCCCCAGGATTGGGCGTTTTCTTTGAAACCAGATGATCCTATTCTGACTAATGTGAACGCATTCTTTCAAGCTTTGGGGTTGTTGTATGATGAACCTAATACTATTGATCAGGCTGAAAAGACCCTGTTGGCATTGAACCAGGGTCGAGATTCTGCAGAGTTGTACTGTCAAAAGTTCCGAAAGTGGGCGGTCCTTACTACCTGGAATGATAATGCCTTGGCTGCTCTCTTTCGGAAGGGTTTGTCAGAAGCCATAAAAGATACTATGGTGGGATTTCCTGTTCCCTCTGGTCTGGACGATTCTATGTCATTAGCCATTCAGGTTGATCGGCGTTTACGTGAACGCAGGATTGCACGAGAGGTGTTGCCACAGGTTGAACAGACGTCTGAACCTATGCAATGTGATAGAGTTTTTTCTAAAGCGCAATGTCAGGAGTTGAGAAGGCGTAATAAGCTGTGTTTTTTCTGTGGAGATGCCTCGCATATTATTTCTGTTTGTCCTAAACGAGAGAAACGCTTTGCACACACGTTTTCTGTTGGTGGTGTTCAACCTAAGTTTCTTCTGGCAATTACTCTGATCTGCTCCCTGTCCACATTTTCAGCCAAGGCTTTTGTGGATTCGGGAGCAGCGCTATACCTAATGGACTTGGATTTTGCTAAACGTTGTGGATTTCCGATGACACCTCTGCAGACGCCTATCCCTTTGAGGGGGATTGATGCTACTCCTTTGGCTAAAAGTAAACCTCAGTTTTGGACCCAGGTGGTCCTGCGGGTCGCCCCAGACCATCAAGAAAATTGCAGATTTTTGGTGTTGCATGGTCTGCATGATGCCGTTGTTCTGGGGTTTCCCTGGTTGCAAATTCATAATCCAGTTTTGGATTGGAAATCTGTGTCTGTGGTGAGTTGGGGTTGTCGGTGTGCCTTTAGTGAGGCTCCGGTTTTTTCCACCTCTCCTCAGTCGCATGATGTTCCTGACTATTTGGCGGACTTTTATGATGTATTTAGTGAGAATGAGTCTGCGTCCTTGCCTCCTCATAGGAGTTATGACTGTGCAATTGAACTAAGCCCGGGGTGTAAATTTCCCAAGGGTCGGCTCTTCAATTTATCTGTACCCGAGCACGAGGCTATGCGGTCCTATATTAAGGAGGCGTTGGAGAAGGGTCATATTAGACCATCCTCTTCACCCTTAGGTGCCGTTTTTTTTTTTGTGGCCAAAAAGGATGGTTCTTTAAGGCCTTGTATTGATTATCGTGCCCTCAATAAAATTACTATTAAATATCAGTATCCGTTACCCCTGATTTCGGATCTATTCTCTAGAGTTAGAGGTGCTTGCTGGTTTACCAAGCTTGACCTCAGGGGGCGTATAATCTTATACGCATTAAGCAGGGGGATGAATGGAAGACGGCATTTAATACTCCGGAGGGACATTTTGAGTACCTGGTGATGCCTTTTGGGCTCACTAATGCCCCTTCTGTCTTCCAGTGCTTCATGAACGATATTTTCCGAGACTTTGTCGATAAATTTTTGATTATCCATCTGGATGATATTTTGATCTTCTCCAAGGCTTGGGATTCTCATGTGGAACATATTCGGACTGTGTTCCGGATCTTGAGGGAGAATTCCCTGTATGTCAAAGGATCGAAATGCCTTTTTGGAGTACAGAGGATTTCATTTTTGGGATTTATTTTGTCTCCGTCAACTATTGAAATGGACCCGGCCAAGGTACAGGCCATTTATGATTGGGTTCAGCCCACTTCTTTGAAGGCCCTCCAGAAGATTTTGGGTTTTGCTAATTTTTATCGGAAATTTATAGCAAAATTTTCTAGTATTGCCAAGCCATTGACTGATCTGACTAAGAAGGGTGCTGATGTGTTGAATTGGTCTCCGGAGGCTGTTGCTTCCTTTCAGGAGCTGAAGCGAAGATTTACCTCCGCCCCGGTTTTGCGGCAACCTGATGTCTCACTCCCGTTCCAGGTGGAGGTGGATGCTTCTGAGATTGGTGCGGGAGCTGTTTTGTCCCAAAAGGATCCTGTAACATCTAAAATTAATCCCTGTGCTTTCTTTTCCCGAAAGTTCTCTCCATCTGAACGTAACTACGATGTGGGGAATCGGGAACTGTTGGCCATGAAATGGGCATTTGAGGAGTGGAGACATTGGTTGGAGGGAGCTAAGCAACAAGTTGTGGTCCTCACTGACAACAAGAATTTGATTTACCTAGAGTCGGCTAAACGCTTGAACCTTAGACAGGCTAGGTGGGCCTTGTTTTTTACACGTTTTGATTTTGTGGTCTCTTTTCTTCCTGGAACTAAGAATGTCAAGGCAGACGCCCTCTCTAGGAGTTTCTTTGCTGATTCTCCTGTGGCGACCAAGCCTGCTACCTTCTTAGGCGAAGGGGTAGTTCTTTCTGCCATCTCGCCCTATTTGAGACTTGCTCTGCAAGAGTTCCAGGAGGACAAACCTGAGCGTTGTCCCAGTGGAAAGTTGTATGTTCCTGACCAGTGGAAGAAGAGAGTGATGTCTGAAGTTCATTGCTCTGCATTGGCTGGTCATCCAGGTATTTTTGGTACTAGAGATCTGGTGAGTCGCTCTTTTTGGTGGCCCACCTTGTCTCATGATGTCAGGAATTTTGTGCAGTCCTGTGGGACTTGCTCCCGGTCTAAATCTTGTTCTCGCTCTAGTGGGTTGTTGATGCCTTTGCCGGTCCCCAGGAGGCCATGGACCCATATTTCAATGGATTTCATCTCTGATATGCCGGTCTCTCAAAGAATGACTGTTATTTGGGTGATTTGTGATAGGTTCTCTAAGATGGTTCATCTTGTACCACTCCCTAAGTTGCCATCTTCCTCTGAGTTGGTGCCCCTGTTTTTGCAACAGGTGGTTCGCTTACACGGGATTCCTGAGAACATTGTATCTGACAGAGGAGTTCAGTTTGTGTCTAGATTTTGGAGGACTTTCTGTTCCAAGCTGGGAATTCAGTTGTCCTTCTCCTCTGCTTTTCACCCTCAGACCAATGGGCAGACAGAGAGAACAAACCAGACCTTGGAGTCGTATTTGAGATGTTTTATTTCCTCTGATCAGGATGATTGGGTTTCATTTTTGCCCTTGGACGAATTTGCTTTAAATAATAGAGCTAGTTCTGCCACTTTGATGTCACCTTTTTTTTGTAACTTTGGGTTTCATCCTCGATTTTCTTCAGGGCATGTGGAGCCTTCTGCCTGCCCAGGTGTTGACACTGTGGTGGAGAGAATGCACCAGATCTGGGACCAAGTGGTGGATAAGTTATCTCTCTCCCAGGAAAAGGCCCAGCGGTTTTCCAATCGACATAGGACCATTGGTCCCCAGTTTAAGATTGGTGATATGGTGTGGCTATCATCAAAAAATATTGCTATGAAGGTGGCTTCTCCTAAGTTTAAGCCTAGATTTATTGGACCTTACAAGATTTTGGAGATTATTAATCCGGTCTCTTTTCGTTTGGCTCTTCCTGTCACATTTAAAATCCATAATGTGTTCCATAAGTCCTTGTTGAAGAGGTTTGTTGAACCAGTTGTTCCTGGGGTGGCACCTCCAGACCCTGTATTGGTTGAAGGTAACATGGAATATGAGGTAGAGATAATACTGGATTCCCGTCTGGCTAGACGGAGACTCCAGTATTTGGTTAAGTGGAAGGGTTATGGTCAGGAGGATAATTCCTGGGTCTCTACCTCTGATATTCATGCCAAAAGATTGGTGCGTGCCTTTCATCGGGCTCACCCTGATCGCCCTGGTGGCATGGTTGAGGGTTCGGTGACCCCTCCTCAAGTGGGAGGTACTGTTGTGAGTTCATTTTCCCCTTCGTCACTGAGGTCTGGTGAACTCCCTATTCTGGTAAAGGAAGGTAATGAGCCTGATTATCAGGCACCTGAGCCTAATGAGGATGACTGGCTGAGTGGAGTCACGGACTGGATATAAGGCTGCCGACGCCCTTCTGCCCTGCGGGTGATTTCTCTGTGGACTTCTCGGACACCAGTCTGATTCCTGCTCCTCTAAAGCTAAGTTTTCTGCTTTGCCTGTTAGCATTTGTGTTTGCTTTTGTTTTCCTTGCTTTTCTGGATTCTGCCATTCCCTGCTGGGGTGAGCTGAATCTCCTTTTGCCGGTTGCTCTGTCTTCAGAATATTCCTGAGTACTGACATAGCTTTTTGAAGCCTAGCGTCTTCAGGGCTTTTTTCACTGTCAGTCTGTTGGCTCTTATTTTCATAGGGTTTTTCACGGATTGCAGACAGCAGCCTTCCTGTCCTTTCTTATCTAGTTAGCTTGGGCCCCATCTTTGCTCAGTCTATCTTTCTGTCTGTGTTAGTGTTTTCATCTTGCTTCACCGTCATTATATGTTGGGGGCTGCCTATTGCTTTGGGGTCTGCTCTGGGGCAGTTTAGATTTCCCCTTTCTTTCTTTAGGCCTATTTAATTCTCCGGCTGTGATCGAGGGGTCTAGGGCATCGTAGGAACCCCCCACGGCTACTGTTAGTTGTTGTGGATAGGATCAGGGGTCTGCAATCCGATAGCTGCCAACCTCTCTGGTTTTCTGGACTTAGCTGGCATTTATGTTTTTGCCTCCTACGGTGACTCAATCATAACAGGTTAGGATTAGAGTTAGGGGTGTGTTGGGGTTAGGGTTGGAGTCAGAATTGAGGGGTTTCCACTGTTTATGCACATCAGTGGGGTCTCCAAACGCAACATGGTTCCTCCATTCCAACCCCCAACGTGTGCCCAAACAGTGGTTTACCCCTACATATGTGGTATCAGCGTACTCAGGAAAAATTGCACAACAATTTTTGTGGTCTAATTTCTCCTGTTACCCTTAAGAAAATAAAAATTGGGGGCTAAAATAAATATTTTTGTGGAAAATAAATTATTTTTTTATTTTCATGGCTCTGCGTTATAAACTTCTGTGAAGCACTTGGGGGTTCAAAGTGCTCACGACACATCTAGATTAGTTCGTTGGGTGGTCTAGTTTCCAAAATAGGGTCACTTGTTGGGGGTTTCCACTGTTTAGGTGCATCAGGGGCTCTGCAAATGTAACATGACGCCCGCAGACCATTCCAACAAGTCGGCATTTCAAAACGCCACTAGTTCCCTTCCGAGCCCCAATGTGTGCCCAAACAGTGGTTTCCCCCACATATGGGGTATCAGCGTACTCAGGACAAACTGGACAAGAACTTTTGGGGTCCAGTTTCTCCTGTTACCCTTGTGAAAATAAAAAAGTGCGGGCTAAAAAATCATTTTTTGAGGAAAAAAATGATTTTTTATTTTCACGGCTCTGCGTTATAAACTTCTGTGAAGCAATTGGGGGTTCAAAGTGCTCACCACACATCTAGATTAGTTCCTTGGGTGGTCTAGTTTCCAAAATAGGGTCACTTGTGGGGGGTTTCCACTGTTTACCCACATCAGGGGCTCTGCAAACGTAACATGACGCCCGCAGACCATTCCATCAAGTCGGCATTTCAAAACGCCACTACTTCCCTTCCGAGCCCCGATGTGTGCCCAAACAGTGGTTCCCCCCACATATGGGGTACCAGAGTACTCAGGAGAAACTGGACAACAACTTTAGGGGTCCAATTTCTCCTGTTACCATTGTGAAAATAAAAATTAGCGGGCTAAAAAATCATTTTTTGAGGAAAAAAATGATTTTTTTATTTTCACGGCTCTGCGTTATAAACTTCTGTGAAACACCTGGGGGTTCAAAGTGCTTACTATGCATCTAGATAAGTTCCTTAGGGGGTCTAGTTTCCAAAATGGGGTCATTTGTGGGGGAGCTCCAAAGTTTAGGCACACAGGGGCTCTCCAAACATGACATGGTGTCCGCTAACGATTGGAGCTAATTTTACATTCAAAAAGTCAAATGTTGCTCCTTCCCTTACGGGCCCTGCCGTGTGCCCAAACAGTGGTTTATGACCACATATGAGGTATCGGTGTACTCAGGAGAAATTGCCCAACAAAATTTAGGATCCATTTTACCCTGTTGCCCATGTGAAAATGAAAAAACTGAGGCTAAAAGAAAATTTTTGTGAAAAAAATACTTTTTTTTTTACTGATCAATTTGTGAAGCACCTGGGGGTTCAAAGTACTCACTATGCATCTAGATAAGTTCCTTGGAGGGTCTAGTTTTCAAAATGGGGTCACTTGTGGGGTAGCTCCAATGTTTAGGCACACAGGGACTCTCCAAACGCGACGAGGCAACCGCTAAATATTCCAGCATATTTTCAATTCAAAAAGTCAAATGGCGCTCCTTCCCTTCTGAGCCCTGCCGTGCGCCCAAACAGTGGTTTATGACCACATATGAGGTTTCGGTGTACTCAGGAGAAATTGCGCAACAAATTTTAGGATCCATTTTACCCTGTTGCCCATGTGAAAATTGAGGCTAAAAGAACATTTTTGTTGGAAAAATTAAAATGTCCATTTTTTCCTTCCATGTTGCTTTAGTCCCTGTGAAGCACCTGAAGGGTTAATAATCTTCTTGAATGTAGTTTTGAGTAGCTTTAGGGGTGCAGTTTTTAGAATGGGTTATCTCTTTTTACGTATTTTCTGCCATATAGACCCCTCAAAGTGACTTCAAATGTGAGATGGTCCCTAAAAAAATGGTTTTGTAAATTTTGTTGTAAAAATGAGAAATCGCTGGTCAACTTTTAACCCTGATAACTTTCTAACAAAAAAAGTTTTTTTTTCCAAAATTGTGCTGATGTAAAGTAGACATGTGTGAAATGTTATTGATTAACTACTTTTGGTCACATAACTCTCTGGTTTAACAGAATAAAAATTCAAATTTTGAAGATTGCAACATTTTCAAACTTTTCGCCAAATTTCCTTTTTTTCACAGATAAAATTAAAAATTATCAACCTAAATTTACCACTAACATGAAGCCCAAAATGTCACGAAAAAACCTTCTCAGAATCACTAGGATGCGTTGAAGCGTTCCTGAGTTTTTACCTCATAAAGGGACACTGGTCAGAATTGCAAAAAATGGCCAGGTCATTAAGGTCAAAATAGGCTAGGTCATGAAGGGGTTAATAACTGACAATAAAACATTCAAAATGGAAGCGAAAATAAGTTAAAAAACATTCTTTCCTTTATAATGACTTGTAGATAAGACAAAATTAAAAAAAGATTTAAAAAAAACATAATTTAAGTAATTGAAAATTAGAATTTTTATTAAAAAAGTGGAAATTTCATTGTAATTTATGAAGGATGCAACAACTGCCAAAAATTGGATGACAGAGGGACTCTGATATACACTGTATTAGACATAAAGGATGGCCTCGTGCACATTCTGTTCAAATTGTCATGTAGTGGTACTCCTAAACTCATAAAAGCTATGCACTAAGTGCTAAGCCTGCCCAAAAGTACAAGTAGGGTCATCCATTCAACCTTCAAGACAACATCTGGAAGGCCTCATTCAAATAATGAGAAAGCTTAGTTGTGGTACTCCTACACTCATAAAGGCTCTGCACACAGTGCAAAGCCTGACACAAATTACAAGCAGGGTAATTCACAGACCCTTTAAGTGAACAACTAGAGAGCCTCATTCAAACATTCAAGATTAAAAAAATGACTTTATGTGCTGCTGTCCTCTGGTGGTTGTCTCAGTTGTCTGATGGGAATTTTTTTAACATATTTTCCACAATGACCATCTGGTATAGCGCCATTTTATTAGACTTCTCATCCTCAGGAAGGAGATATGCAAAGTTCTCATTATAGCGTGGGTCTAGCAGAAGGAACAGCCCATACTCTTTTTTGGCCAAGATGAATATAATGCGAGGGCCACGGGAAAGGTAGTGGTACATAAAGTTTGCGATATGTGACAAGATCCCTGCAGCCAACATTCCTCCTCAATTTCCTGCCTTCATATTCTTAACTTTTTTTGAAGACAGGGACAACATTTGCCCTTCTCCAATCTTCTAAGAAATCAGTGAATTATTTGTGATTGTGTCTTTTTCTGGCTTTGATGCATCATGAAGAATACAGAATGCTCCACCTTGTACAGTCTTCATCCTAAGCAAGAGACAGAAGCGCCACATGGATTTGTGGCAAAAGTTGGAGAGAGAGTAATCTGAATTGAGTTGGGAAACATTTGCACTTTCCTCTCAGTCATTGAGCTGAAGCTGGCTAGCCGTGAGTCAATTCCAAACTTGACAACTTTGTATCTGTAGCAGCACAGTAATTCAGGTGCTTGTTACTTCTTTTGCTTCCAAGTCACAAGCTGACCAGTGTTGATGGAAACACACTTGCTTTATTTCAAGCAATGCTTTGTGAAAGCAGCACATGGCTCTTATCTCAGACCTTCCCCAAGGCTAGCTGAGGAGTAACTATAGTACTCTGTAAGGAGCCTCAGCACCAAGCTTCTCGCCACATGACTACCTCACTTTTCTTATGGCTATTTAAACCTCATTCTCGTAGGATCCATTTAACCTATGGAGACAACTTTCATCAAGAAAAAAGACGGCGCGCAAGATGGTGAGTTTTTGCTATTGTTTTATAATAGTCAAAATAGTGTACAAAATTAAAAACTGATTTGGCCAAAGCTGCAAAAAATATTCTACTCCTTGGTTCTGGATTGTGCATGCATGCAAATTAGATTGCATGAGAACCAATGCATTTTTTATCTGATTTTGCTTACGGATATCAGAGCACTAAAATGCTTGGATTCTCTTCACTGTAACCAATCCATCCCTAAGGTCCCGTGCACACATTGAGTATTTGGTGAGTTTTTTACCCCAGTATTTGTAAGCCAAAACCAGGAGTGGAACGGTCAGAGGAAAAGAATAAGGCCGGGGTCACACTAACCGGCGCAAAATACGGTCCGTAGTTTACTGGCGTAATACGGATGAATGACCCATAAATAGTGCTCCGTAGGCCATCCGTAAGCAAGGTGTGGTTGCGTATTTTGCGCATGTCTGCATCCGAATGCAATCCGTATGGCGAGATTTTCTCGCCGCCTTGCAAAATGGACATATAATGGAGCCCTATGACAGGGTTTATAACAGAAACAAAATAATATAGACACATAAAATGCATATATATATATATACCCACAAGTCATTGAGATAAACATATATAAATATATATATTTATATTTCACAGAGTTCTTCATAGCAGAATAGCCGCTAATTAAATTGCCGGCTTCTATCAAATCCTTCCCCAACCCGACATGAAATGACACATGGTTTACATTCAATAAACCATTTCATTTCATGTTTTTTTTATATGTCCTTGACTAATAATTAGATGCTGCTTTGTGTGCAAAATTTGGGAGTTGAAGTTGTTATTTTAAGGGGTTAAATGAGTCAACAGTGTGATGCAGCAACAAAAAAGGCAAATGCAATTCTAGGATGTATTGACAGAAGCATACAGTCTAGATCACGTGAAGTCAATATTGCCCACTACTCCTCTTTGGTCAGACCTCATCTGGAATACTGTGTCCAGTTTTGGGCACCACATTTTAAAAAAGACATCAACAAACTGGAGCAAGTTCAGAGAAGAGCGACCAGAATGGTGACCGGTCTGCAAACCCTGTCTTATGAGGAAAGGTTGCAGGATATGGGAATGTTTAGTTTGCAAAAGAGAAGACTGAGAGGAGACTTAATAGCTGTCTACAAATATCTAAAGGGCTGTCACATTGTAGAAGGATCAACTTTATTCTCATTTGCACAAGGAAAGACTAGAAGCAATGGGATGAAACTGAATGGGAGGAGACGCAGATTAGATATTAGAAAAAACTTTTTGACAGTTAGAGTGATCAATGAGTGGAACAGACTGCCACGAGAAGTGGTGAGTTCTCCTTCAATGGAAGTCTTCAAACAGAGGCTGGACAAACATCTGACTGGGATGATTTAGCGAATCCTGCTTTGAGCAGGGGGTTGGACCAGATGGCCCAGGAGGTCACTTCCAACTCTACGATTCTATGATTCTATGAATTCGTTGTTAAAAAATGTGTGGGCTTCCCTTTGCCCTGTAGCGGTGGCGAATGGGTTAATCTAACAAAGGGTTAATGTCACCTTACAATTGAATGGTGACATTAACCCTTTGTTAGGTTAACCCACTCGCCACCAATATAGGGCAAAGGGAAGCCCACGCATTTTTTAACAACGGATTAATCCCTTAAAATAACAACTACAACTCCCAAATTTTGCACACAAAGCAGCATCTAATTATTAGTCAAGGACATATAAAAAAACATGAAATGAAATGGTTTACTGAATGTACACCATGTGTCATTTCATGTCCGGTTGGGGAAGGATTTGATAGAAGCCGGCAATTTAATTAGCGGCTATTCTGCTATGAAGAACTCTGTGAAATATAAATATATATATATGTTTATCACAATGACATGTATGTGTATATATATATATGTATTCTATGTGTATATATCTATTCTTTCTATCTTTATTAAACCTGTCAGTGTGAGTTTACTGTATAGCGCACTGAATTGCGGGCTTTTCTAAAAGACACCGGGTGCGTATTTCTCGCAGGTCACATGTGTGGTCCGTGTGTAATCCATATTTTCTGCGCACCCATAGACTTGCATTGGCGTACTACAGGCGTAGTATGTTGATAATCGCAGCATGCTGCGATTGGCACGGACCGTAGAATACGCCCGAGAAATATACGGCTGATGGAAGCTGCCCCATAGAGAAGCATTTGTCCATGTATAATGTGCGCTTTTAGCGCCTCTCACTCGTCCGTATTCCTCGCCAGTGTGACCCCGGCCTAATAGAAACATTTGCATCACTTCTGTATTTTTCACCCACTCTTGGTTTTGGCTTACAAATACTGGGGTAAAAAAACCTCACCAAATACTGAATGTGTGCATGTGGCCTAATGCTCGGATGCTCACTTGGGAAAACTAGTACAATGGGAGTCAATGGGAAATCTGAGCATTACTCTGGCAGATCCTACAAAGAGATTTGAGTGGCTGACAAAATGTTGAAATGGATGTAAAAACTGCTGAAGCGAAGGAGAACAGCATGGGGACGAACCCTGGAAGCATCTCTGTTTCCCATACCGCTGCTGAGAGAAATGCTGTCACACTTTTACTTTACTTTAATAACTGACCATAAAACATTCAAAATCGAAGCGAAATTAGAGTTTACAGAAAAAAAAAGTTAAAAAACATTCTTTCCTGTATAATGACTTGTAGATAAGACAAAATTTAAAAAAGGATTTTAAAAAAACATAATTTAAGTAAATGAAAATTAGAATTTTTATTAAAGTGGAAAATTCATTGTAATTTATGAAGGATGCAAGAACTACCAAAAATTGGATGTCAGAGGGACTCTGATATACACTGTATTAGACATAAAGGATGGCCTTGTGAACATTCTGTTCAAATAGCCATGTAGTGGTACTCCTAAACTCATAAAAGCTATGCACTAAGTGCAAAGCCTGCCCAAAATTACAAGTAGGGTCATCCATTCAACCTTCAAGACAACATCTGGAAGGCCTCATTCAAATAATGAGAAAGCTTAGTTGTGGTACTCCTACACTCATAAAGGCTCTGCACGCAGTGCAAAGCCTGACACAAATTACAAGCAGGGTCATTCACAGACCCTTTAAGTGAACAGCTAGAGAGTCTCATTCAAACATTCAAGATTAAAAAATGACTTTATGTGCTGCTGTCCTCTGGTGGTTGTCTCAGTTGCCTGATGGGAATTTTTTCAACATATTTTCCACAATGACCATCTGGTATAGCACCATTTTATTAGACTTGTCATCCTCAGGAAGGAGATATGCAAAGTTCTCATTATAGCATGGGTCTAGCAGAGAGAACAGCCAGTACTCTTTTTTGTCCAAAATGAATATAATGTGAGGGCCACGGGAAAGGTAGTGGTACATAAAGTTTGCCATATGTGACAAGATCCCTGCAGCCAACACTCCTCCTCAATTTCCTGCCTTCACATTCTTAACTTTTTTTTGAAGACAGGGACAACATTTGCCCTTCTCCAATCTTCTAAGACTTCTGTTCTCGAGCATTTTTCAAAGTTTCTGGCTAGTGGTTCTGCAATTTCCTCTGCTATCCTCTTACCCTAGGATGTAATTCATCTCTACCAGGAGATTTAAATTCATTTCAATTAGCTGTTTCCTCATAATCTCTCTGTTTAAGGAAAGTGTGGATTCTTTTATCCTTCAATAGCACCATGAAGATGAATTGATGTTACAATTGCTTTTTTAGAGAATACAGTAGCAAAATAGGAATTTAAAATTTTGGCCTTCTCAACATCATTTTTGACCACTTAACCATATTCATCCTGTAAAAATCCTATAGCATCTTTAACTTTTCTTTCGCTTTTGACATACTCCCCAAATCTGATTTTATTGCTCTTGGTCTCCCTTGCAAGCCTCACTTCACTACTGGCTTCACTTTTCTAACCCTTGCCCTGCATTCACTACAAACAGAAAGGTTTGGGAAGTACGAGTTCTTCTTAGTTGCATATTATTCATCCTGTGATTAAACAGGAAAATTTTGTTTCTACTTTTATTTGATCGTTCCCTTTTTTTGTTGATCCAAATTGATTGTATATTTAAAAATTTTCAATAAAAACAGATTAACCCCTTCCTGACATCCGACGTACTATCCCGTCCACGGTACCCGGGCCCGTATGACCGTGGACGGGATAGTACGTCGGGCCCTTTAATGCGATACCGCGACTAAAGTCGCGGTGATCGCATTAAAATTCCGACGCCATCTCACCTTACAAAAGATGGCGTCGGCATGCCGGGCTGCAATCCCGCCCCCCGGCATCCAGAGCACTGTGATTGGCTGTTCAATTCTGAACAGCCAATCACAGCGTTTCTCATTGTTTCAGCCAATCAGCTTGGCTGAAAGAATGATGTCCTAGGCTGGGATCGATTACTGATGCACTCGATCCTAGAGCCGGTGCCTGGCAACGCCAGGCATCGGCAAAAAGCACCCGGATTGGCGCGATCGCCGATCTGATCGATCGCGCCAATCACAGTGCACAGCGGCGCTATATCGCCGCTGTACCCTGAAAGTACCGGCCAGGATCGGTGCTATATTAGCACCGATCCTAGGCTGGAGCCTGATGCAGGCCCAGCAGGGCCTGCAGGAGTTGGCTGGCGCGATCGATTAGATCGGCGATCGCGCCAACCACAGGGCACAGCTACGGTCACCATGTGACCGCTCTTTGCCCTGCTGGTGACCTGGGCATGACCTGCATAGTAATCGGAGCTGTGAGCTCCGATTCTAGGCAGTTGCCATGGTCACCAGGCAGATCAGGGATTGGTGGGATCGATGTAATCATTCAATCCCACCAATGACAGGTCACAGCAGCGATGTGACCGCTCTGTGACCTGCCCCCTGACCTGCCTCTGACCTGTCTGACCTGTCTGCAGGGGTCCTCACTCTAGCTGAGGATTCCTGCAGAGAGGTCGGACGCAGCAAGAGCTCCTGTGCTGGTTATTGTGGTGCCACAGCTTGTAGCATCACAATCCCTGCAGAAGAAAGAAGAAAGAAGAAAGAAAACTACAACTGTAAGTGTTAATTGATCCCTGATCCCCTGCCCAATCTATCTTCACCCCCCAATCTATCTTCACCCCCCAATCTATCTTCATCCCCCATCCCCCCCTCCACCCCCCTCTTACCCCCCTTCACCCCCCTTTTACCCCCCTCCACCCCACTTTTGCGCCACCTCTGTGCGCAGCCGGCGAGCGTTGATCGGTGACGCAGTTCACTGATCAACACTCGAGCTCACTTTTTTTTCCTTAGCCCCCTTTGTGCCACTTCCGTACACCCATCCCGCAGCCGCAAAAGTTGGATAAGTGACACACGTCACTTACCAAGCTTGTGCCTGCCGTTTTTCATTTTTTTCACCCCCTTTGTGCCACCTAACTACAACCCTAACTGTTGATCCCTGCCCAATCTCTCTTCATCCACCCCAATCCCTCCATCCCCCTTCCCCCTATTTTTACCCCCCTCCACCCCACTTTTGCGCCACCTCCGTGCGCAGCCGCCGAGCGTTGATTGGTGACGCAGTTCACTGATCAACACTCGAGCTCGCTTTTTTTCCTTAGCCCCCTTTGCGACACTTCCGTACACACATCCCGCAGCCACAAAAGTTGGATAAGTGACACACGTCACTTATTCAAGCTTGTGCCTGCCGTTTTTCATTTTTTTCACCCCCCTTTGTGCCACCTAACTACAACCCTAACTGTTGATCCCTGCCCAATCTCTCTTCATCCACCCCAATCCCCATCCCCCTTCCCCCTATTTTTACCCCCCTCCACCCCACTTTTGCGCCACCTCCGTGCGCAGCCGCTGAGCGTTGATTGGTGACGCAGTTCACCGATCAACACTCGAGCTCGCTTTTTTTTCCTTAGCCCCTCCGTACACACATCCCGCAGCTGCGAAACTTGGATAAGTGACACAGTTCACTTATCAGAGTTTGTGCCTGCCATTTTCCTTTTTTTTTTATTCCACCCCCCCTTGTGCCACCCCGTGCGCACATCCTGCAGCCTAGTTTTGATAAGTGACACTTATTAGCTAGGGCCTGCTGTTTTAGACTTTTTTCCACAGCTTTTTCTTTACAGAAAGTTTACACCAATCACTCCCCCCCTCATGTACACATACAGTTTTCAATAAAGTGTACACCCAAGCACCATATTTACACAAAAATGTCATCAAATTCATCCCAACAGTGCTATTTAATGGAGGAGGCATATGCTATACTTGCCTCCGACACTGATAGCGATTTGGATGACGATCCGACTTTTCTTTATTTTTCGGATTCTTCATCCTCTTCTTCTTCCTCTTCCCCCTCCTCATCTTCCTCCTTGGGTCCTGCGGAACCGCCACGCAGACGCTCCAGGACAGAAGATGAGGCAGCGCCCACCATGCCCGCAGCTGACCCAGTGCTCCCCGTATGGACCTCGCCCCCCGAAAATTACGAGCCACTGATTCCTGATTTTGTGGCAGAATCAGGAATCAAGTTTGACACCACCGGCCTCACAGAAATTGACTTTTTCAAAGTCTTTTTCTCTAAGGATTTTGTTAACCTCATGGTGGAGCAAACTAATTTGTACTGTGATAAAACACTCCGGGATCGGCTATGCTGAGGTCAAAGGTCACGTGCGTTCCGCATGAAACTCAGGCGCAGAGCTGGGATTCGGGTGTAACTGACCCTGGGTCAGGTTTATTAATAGTGAAAGCAATGCAAAAGGAAATAAAACATAAAACAAATCCTTGCCTGTCCGGCACTAACTAAACAATGGACAACCTAACTACCAACTGGCGGGCTTCTCCCGTCCAGCCAAACCACAGTTGCAGTGGGCACTGCTTTCACTCAAGTGTGTGTCTCTCACACAGACAGGCTCTCTGTGTTCCCAGGCTGAGACACTCACACAACCACCTGGCATCCTTTTATATCCACCTCCCATTATCCATTAGTAAGCAGGTGCGATACTGACCAGACTAGGCCACATAGGAAAGGAATCTGGGCGAGATATACCTGCCCTCATCCACTATTCCCACATGATTCTCACATATCCCCCCCCTCTGCTCAGACCACTCCGGTCGAGCAATGACACCCGCCAAACAGTGCACTCGGGACAGGGCATCTGCATTCCCCATCTGTACCCCTGGGCGGTGCTCCACCATAAAAGTGTAGGCCTGCAGGGCAAGGAACCACCGGGTCACCCGGCTATTCCGTTCCTTGTTCAAGTGCATCCACTTGAGAGGGGCATGGACAGTGATCAGCCTGAACTTTCGGCCCACCAGGTAATATTTGAGGGCCTCTAGAGCCCACTTAATGGCTAGGCACTCTTTTTCCACGACTGCATACCTTTGCTCGTGTTTATTCAGCTTCCTGCTGAGATAGAGGACTGGGTGTTCCACTCCGTCCCTCACTTGTGAGAGTACGGCCCCGATACCGGTATCAGAGGCATCCGTTTGTACCACAAACTCGCTGCGGAAGTCCAGAGTCACCAGTACGGGCTGAGAGCAAAGTGCCCGTTTTAGGCCATGGAAGGCTTCTTCAGCCGCTAAACTCCATTTAATCATGACGGAGTCTTTCCCTTTTGTAAGATCCGTCAGGGGGGTAGCGATGGCTGCAAAATTGGGTATGAACCGGTGATAATAGCCGGCGATCCCCAGGAAGGCTTGCACCTGCTTCTTGTTGACAGGTTGTGGCCAGTCCTGAACCGCCTGAATCTTATCAACCTGGGGTTTAACAACACCCCTCCCGATTACATACCCCAAATACTGGGCTTCTTCTAGCCTGACGTGACATTTCTTGGGGTTCGCGGTTAGACCTGCCTCCCACAGGTCGTCAATCACAGCTTGTACTTTCTGGAGATGAGTCTCCCAGTCCAAGCTGTAAATGACAATGTCGTCCAAATAGGCCGAAGCGTACTGCCTATGTGGCCTCAGGACTCGATCCATCAGTCTCTGGAAGGTCGCCGGTGCTCCGTGCAGTCCAAACGGCATATACACATACTGAAATAGACCTTCCGGCGTAGCAAATGCCGTCTTTTCTCTGGCAGCCTCCGCCAGAGGGATCTGCCAATACCCTTTTGTTAGGTCTAGGGTCGTAATATATCGGGCTTTACCTAACCGATCTATTAACTCGTCGACCCGGGGCATAGGGTAGGCATCAAATTTTGAGACCGCATTCAGTTTCCTGAAGTCATTGCAGAACCGGATTGTGCCGTCCGGTTTAGGAATTAACACAATCGGGCTGGACCAAGCACTGTGCGATTCCTCAATGACACCTAACTCTAACATTGCCTTCATTTCTCGGGAAACTGCTTCACGGCGCGCTTCCGGAATTCTTTAGGGTTTCACGTGAACAGTGACACCATGTTCCGTTACGATGTCATGTTTCATTAGCGTAGTCTGCCCGGGTTTTTCTGAGAAAAACTTTTGGTTGTGAAGTAAAAACTGCCTGACCTCAGTCTTTTGCCGCTCCGAGAGAGTCTCTGCAACCCGTACCTCCGGTACGGTATGTGAGCAGACGGGACGGGCCAGCTCCGCTGACAAGGCAGACCGATCCTTCCAGGGCTTTATCAGATTTACATGATAAATCTGTTCAGGTTTCCGTTTACCTGCCTGGTATACTTTGTAATTTACTTCACCAACTCTTTCCTTGATCTCAAAGGGGCCCTGCCACTTTGCCAGGAACTTACTGTCCACCGTGGGGACCAGGATCAACACCCTATCTCCGGGTGAAAACGTACGGATCTTGGCGCCCCTATCATAGATTCTTTTTTGGGCTCCTTGGGCCTGTATCATGTGTTCTTTGACGATAGGCATAACAGCCGCAATACGCTCCTGCATTTGTGTGACGTGATCTATCACTGTTTTAAACGGAGTGACCTGACCCTCCCAGGTTTCTTTTGCAACGTCTAATAGTCCGTGAGGACGTCGGGCGTACAATAACTCGAAAGGCGAGAATCCCGTGGAAGACTGGGGTACTTCCCTGATGGCAAAAAGCAAATACGGAAGTAAATAGTCCCAGTTCTTCCCATCCTTGTCTATCACCTTTCTCAGCATCTGCTTCAGAGTTTTATTGAACCGTTCGACCAACCCGTCTGTTTGAGGGTGATACACGGATGTGCGTAACGGTTCGATTTGTAACAACCGGCAGAGCTCCTTCATTACCCTGGACATAAAGGGGGTCCCCTGGTCAGTGAGTATCTGTTTCGGTATACCGACCCGACTAAACACATGCACCAGTTCCTTGGCAATCGTCTTGGTGGCCGTGTTACGCAAAGGGATGGCCTCTGGGTAACGAGTGGCATAATCCAAGATGACCAGGATATGTTGATGTCCACGTGCAGACCGTGGAAGGGGCCCAACTAAATCCATCCCAATCCTCTCAAACGGGACTTCAATAATAGGTAGGGGTACCAAAGGGCTACAGAACCGGGGCTTAGGTGCAGAGGCTTGGCAGTCAGGACAAGACTCACAATATACACGAATATCGTGATGCATGCCGGGCCAAACAAAACAGTGTAATATCCTTTCGGTGGTTTTCTGGACTCCCAGGTGACCTCCCATCACATGTCCGTGGGCCAGGTCCGGCACCTGCCGCCGGTAGGGTTTTGGCATGACTAATAGTTGCACCGTATCTTCCCCTTTTTTCTCTATCTGATGTAGAGGATATGTAAGGATATGCCAGCCTAGAGCCAGGTTCTACGGGTACCCCATTTATCACTTTTACATTTGTCCTAGCCTGAGAAAGGGTAGGATCCTTTATTTGCTCGCTTTGGAAGTCATCTTTCTGAACTTCTAAATCCGGCAAACGGGGAGGTGGACGGCTGTCGGCCTCCTCCTCTTTCCCGGTCTCCTCCGTATCACCCGCCATGACTGAAAACGGGAACTGCAGGTCATTTCCCGCAGACTCTTCCCCAGAGTCTTCCGGGGAGACCTCTTCCAGGGGTTCGGGACCCACACGCGCCCTGGGAGAAGAATCATGTACACTATTACCCTGGGGTATCAACTGATTCTCCCACAATTGCCAGAAGTTGAGAAAATCCCGGCCCAGGATAACATCATGCAATAACGCCGGGACGAGTCCCACTTTATGTTGCACAGACCCATGGGAAGTAGTAATGCATATGACCGTGGTGAGGTACGAACAGGTGTCTCCATGCACACACGTTACAGAAAATTTGTCTGATGGTCCAGTCGGGGCTGACACCAGACTGGCCTTCACCAGAGTCACCACACTTCCCGAGTCTAACAATGCCACCACCTTTTTGCCATCAACAGTTAAATCACACAAGTGTTTTTCCACATCCTTTTGACCGGCATTCACACTCACTACCCGTGCAACCATAGACATGCGGTTTTTAGAGTCTGTGAGGTCGCACTGCATGGGTTCAGTAGTGACCGGACAGTTCGCAGCAATATGTCCCATCTCTTGGCAGCGGAAACACCTAACGGGCCCCTTGCTTAGACCATAGTTCGTTACTCTCGGCCTCGCAGTGCGGACAGTCCCGTTTTCCTCCTCCACTGTCTTAGGGATTTTTCCATCTCCCCTACTCCCTGGAACAGTCTTACCGGTTCCACGTGGAGATGATGAAGAACGAGGTGGGGTAGCGTCGTCTCGGAGTCCTTCCGCCACGGAGTAACGTTCAACCAGATCCACCAGTTGATCTGCCGTCGTAGGATTTCCATGGCTTACCCACTTCCTCAGGGCTGGCGGTAGAGCTCTCAGGTACTTGTCCATGACGACTCTCTGGATTATCTCTGGCGCTGTCAACACCTCGGGTTGTAGCCACTTCTTCGTCACGTGGATCAGGTCGAACATCTGGGACCGCGGTGGTTTATCCGGCTGATAAGTCCATTGATGCACTCTCTGTGCACGGACAGCGGTCGTCACTCCCAGCCGGGCCAAGATCTCGGCTTTCAATTTGTCAAAGTCCTACGCGGCTTCAGGCTCTAAGTCATAATAAGCCTTTTGGGCCTCACCGGAAAGAAACGGGGCAATCAGGCCGGCCCATCGTGCCTTCGGCCATTTTTCTCGCACCGCCGTCCGTTCAAACGTGGTCAGGTATGCCTCAACGTCATCTTCGGTCGTCATTTTCTGCCAGTACCGACTCACGTGAATCACTCTCGACTCGGCTTCCAGGTTAAGCTCAGGTAAGCTTGCCAAGCGCTGCGCCACCTGCTGGAGAAGCGAACGATCGGTAACTGTCATGTCCACCAACTCCTTCAGCTGGGCCATCATCACCCGATTAGCTTCTTGCTGGACGGCGGTGGACTGTACCAGCGCTTTCACCACATCCTCCATGCTCATGCTTGCAACGTGATGCCCGCGTTCTCCACCACAATGTGATAAAACACTCCGGGATCGGCTTTGCTGGGGTCAAAGGTCACGTGCGTTCCGCATGAAACTCAGGCGCAGAGCTGGGATTCGGCTGTAACTGACCCTGGGTCAGGTTTATTAATAGTGAAAGCAATGCAAAAGGAAATAAAACATAAAACAAATCCTTGCCTGTCTGGCACTAACTAAACAATGGACAACCTAACTACCAACTGGCGGGCTTCTCCCGTCCAGCCAAACCACAGTTGCAGTGGGCACTGCTTTCACTCAGGTGTGTGTCTCTCACACAGACAGGCTCTCTGTGTTCCCAGGCTGAGACACTCACACAACCACCTGGCATCCTTTTATATCCACCTCCCATTATCCATTAGTAAGCAGGTGCGATACTGACCAGACTAGGCCACATAGGAAAGGAATCTGGGCGAGATATACCTGCCCTCATCCACTATTCCCACATGATTCTCACAGTGCGCTCGTCAATTTTTGGAGCAAAACCCGAGTTCAACATTTTCAAACTGGTCTCCTGTAGACGCAGTTGAAATGACGCAGTTTTGGGGCCTGGTCCTCCATATGGGGATACTGAAGAAGCCGGAAATTCGGCAATATTGGAGTGTTGATATTTTATACCACACTCCAGTGTTCCGAATGGTCATGGCCCGGACGCGTTTTGAGGCCATCCACAAGTTTCTGCATTATACTGATAATGCAGAGTGTCCCGCACAAGATAACCCCAACTTTGATCGTCTGTTCAAAGTTCGGCTGGTCATCGAACACTTCAACAAAAAGTTTGCTGAAGTATACGTGCCCCAAAGGGACATCTGCATGGATGAGTCCTTGGTTCACTTCAAGGGAAGACTGTGATTCCGTCAATACCTGCCCAGTAAGAGGGCCAGGTACGGAATCAAACTCTATAAGTTGTGTGAGAGTACCTCAGGGTACATCCACAAGTTTAGAGTTTACGAAGGGAAGGACACCCGGATTGAACCCCCTGAGTTTCCTCCTTTCCTGGGAGTGAGTGGGAAAATTGTGTGGGATTTGGTGCACCCACTGCTGGATAAAGGTTATTACCTCTACACTGATAACTTTTATACCAGCATCCCACTCTACAACTCCCTCTCTGAGCGACGTACCGTAGCCTGCGGTACTGTCCGCAAAAATCAGAGAGGCCTCCCGAAGACGCTACTTGGGCAGATGCTCTGAAAAGGTGAGAGCAGAGCCCAATGTAGCGACCACCTGCTGGTGGTCAAGTACAAGGACAAGAGAGATGTCCATCTCTTGACCACCATACACGGTGATGGCAGTACCCTCTGCACTGTACGGGGTACCTCTACACAGGTCCGCAAATCGACATGTGTAGTGGGGTACAACAAAAACATGGGGGGAGTTGATCTCTCCGATCAACTCCTCCAACAGTACAATGCATTGAGGAAGGCCAAGGCGTGGTACAAAAAGCTGGCCGTGCACATCGTCCAAATGGCAATGCTCAACGCATTCCTGCTGTCACAATGTGCATGCCCCAGCGATACGACGTACCTTCATTTCCAGGAGGTAGTGGTTAAGGCCCTGATGTTTGGCGCTCAGGAAGGAGCGGGCCCCAGTACTTCTGGTACTGAAGGTGCTCGTATTGTCCCAGGTCAGCATTTTCCGGGGGTGGTCCCGCCAACCCCAAGAAAAGGTAAGCCGCAAAAAAGGTGTCGAGTGTGTTACAAAAAAGGAATACGCAGGGACACCACTTATCAATGCGACACCTGCCCCGAAAAACCTGGCCTGTGCATGAAGGATTGCTTCAAATTGTACCACACCTCCATGCACTACTAATTTACATTAGATTAGTTGGGGGCACATCTAGATTTGTTCTTTGGGGGTCTAGTATCCAAAATGATGTCATATGTGGGTTTTTTTCCTGTTTAGGCACATCAGGGACTCTGCAAATGGAACATGACGCCAGCAGACCATCAAAGTCTGCATTCCAAAACAACACTACTTCCCTTTCGAGCCCCGACGTGTGCCTAAACAGTTTTTTCCCACATGTGGGGTACCAGAGTACCCAGGACAAATTGGACAACGACTTTTGGGGTCCAATTTCTCCTGTTACTCTTGGGAAAATTAAAAATTGGGGACTAAATGATCATTTATGTGGGAACAAAACAGGATTTTATATTTTCACGCCTGGGCATTATAATCTTTAGTGAAACACTTGGGGGTTCAAAATGCTCACCACACATCTAGATAAGTTCCTTAGGGGGTCAGTTTCCAAAATGGGGTCACTTATGGGGGGTTTCTACTGTTTAGGAACATCAAGGGCTCTGCAAATGGAACATGACGCCCGCAGACCATTCCATCAAAGTCTGCTTTCAAAAACGTCATTACTTCCCTTTCGAGCCCTGACGTGTGCTCAAACAGTAGTTTTCTCCCACATGTGGGGTATCAGGGTACTCAGGACAAATTGGACAACAACTTTTGGGGTCCAATTTCTCCTGTTAATCTTGGGAAAATTAAAAATTGGGGACTAAATGATCATTTATGTGGGAACACAACAGGATTTTATATTTTCACGCCTGGGCATTATATTCTTTAGTGAAACACTTGGGGGTTCAAAGTGCTCACCACACATCTAGATAAGTTCCTTAGGGGGTCTAGTTTCCAAAATGGGGTCACTTATGGGGGGTTTCTACTGTTTAGGAACATCAAGGGCTCTGCAAATGGAACATGACGCCCGCAGACCATTCCATCAAAGTCTGCTTTCCAAAACGTCATTCCCTTTCGAGCCCTGACGTGTGCCCAAACAGTAGTTTTCTCCCACATGTGGGGTATCAGGGTACTCAGGACAAATTGGACAACTTTTGGGGTTCAATTTCTCCTGTTACTCTTGGGAAAATTAAAAATTGGGGACTAAATTATCATTTATGTGGGAACAAAATAGGATTTTATATTTTCACGCCTGGGCATTATAATCTTTAGTGAAACACTTGGGGGTTTAAAGTGCTCACCACACATCTAAATAAGTTCCTTAGGGGGTCTAGTTCCCAAAATGGGGTCACTTGTGGGGGGTTTCCACTGTTTAGGCACATCAGACGCTCGTCAAACGTGACATGGCGTCCGATCTCAATTCCAGCCAATTTTAGGTTGAAAAAGTCAAACAGGGCTCCTTCCCTTATGAGCCCTGCCATGTGCCCAAACAGTGGTTCCCCCCCACATATTGGGTATCAGCATACTCAGGACAAATTTGACAACAAGCTTTGGGGTCCAAATTCTCCTGTTACCCTTGGGAAAACAAAATATTGGGGACTAAATGATCATGTTTGTGGAAAAAATATGATTATTTATTTTCACGCCCGGGTGTTATAAACTTCTGTGAAGCCCTTGGGGGTTCAAAGTGGTCACCACACATCTAGATAAGTTCCCTAGGGGGTCTAGTTTCCAAAATGGGGTCACTTGTGGGAGGTTTCCACTGTTTAGGCACATCAGACACTCGTCCAATGCGACATGGCGTCCGATCTCAATTCCAGCCAATATTAGGTTGAAAAAGTCAAACGGGGCTCCTTCCCTTCTGAGCCCTGCCATGTGCCCAAACAGTGGTTCCCCCCCATATATTGGGTATCAGCGTACTCCGGACAAATTTGACAATAACCTTTGGAGTCCAATTTCTCCTGTTACCCTTGGGAAAACAAAATATTGGGGACTAAATGATCATGTTTGTGGAAAAAATATGATTTTTTATTTTCACGCCCGGGTGTTATAAACTTCTGTGAAGCCCTTGGGGGGTTCAAAGTGGTCACCACACATCTAGATAAGTTCCTTAGGGGGTCTAATTTCCAAAATGGGGTCACTTGTGGGGGGTTTCTACTGTTTAGGCACATCAGATGCTCGTCAAACTCGACATGGCGTCCGATCTCAATTCCAGCCAATTTTAGGTTGAAAAAGTCAAACGGGGCTCCTTCCCTTCTGAGCCCTGCCATGTGTCCAAACAGTGGTTCCCCCCCACATATTGGGTATCAGCGTACTCAGGACAAATTTGACAACAACCTTTGGAGTCCAATTTCTCCTGTTACCCTTGGGAAAACAAAATATTGGGGACTAAATGATCATGTTTGTGGAAAAAATATGATTTTTTATTTTCACTCCCGGGTGTTATAAACTTCTGTGAAGCCCTTGGGGGTTCAAAGTGGTCACTACACATCTAGATAAGTTCCTTAGGGAGTCTAATTTCCAAAATGGGGTCACTTGTGGGGGGTTTCCACTGTTTAGGCACATCAGACGCTCGTCAAACTCGACATGGCGTCCGATCTCAATTCCAGCCAATTTTAGGTTGAAAAAGTCAAACGGGGCTCCTTCCCTTCTGAGCCCTGCCATGTGCCCAAACAGTGGTTCCCCCCCACATATTGGGTATCAGCATACTCAGGACAAATTTGACAACAACCTTTGGAGTCCAATTTCTCCTGTTACCCTTGGGAAAACAAAATATTGGGGACTAAATGATCATGTTTGTGGAAAAAATATGATTTTTTATTTTCACGCCCGGGTGTTATAAACTTCTGTGAAGCCCTTGGGGGTTCAAAGTGGTCACCACACATCTAGATAAGTTCCTTAGGGGGTCTAGTTTCCAAAATGGGGTCACTTGTGGGGGGTTTCCACTGTTTAGGCACATCAGACGCTCGTCAAACGCGACATGGCGTCCGATCTCAATTCCAGACAATTTTAGGTTGAAAGAGTCAAACGGGGCTCCTTCCCTGCCATGTGCCCAAACAGTGGTTCCCCCCCACATATTGGGTATCAGCGTACTCAGGACAAATTTGACAACAACCTTTGGAGTCCAATTTCTCCTGTTACCCTTGGGAAAACAAAATATTGGGGACTAAATGATCATGTTTGTGGAAAAAATATGATTTTTTATTTTCACGCCCGGGTGTTATAAACTTCTGTGAAGCCCTTGGGGGTTCAAAGTGGTCACCACACATCTAGATAAGTTCCTTAGGGAGTCTAATTTCCAAAATGGGGTCACTTGTGGGGGGTTTCCACTGTTTAGGCACATCAGACGCTCGTCAAACTCGACATGGCGTCCGATCTCAATTCCAGCCAATTTTAGGTTGAAAAAGTCAAACGGGGCTCCTTCCCTTCTGAGCCCTGCCATGTGCCCAAACAGTGGTTCCCCCCCACATATTGGGTATCAGCGTACTCAGGACAAATTTGACAACAACCTTTGGAGTCCAATTTCTCCTGTTACCCTTGGGAAAACAAAATATTGGGGACTAAATGATCATGTTTGTGGAAAAAATATGATTTTTTATTTTCACGTCCGGGTGTTATAAACTTCTGTGAAGCCCTTGGGGGTTCAAAGTGGTCACCACACATCTAGATAAGTTCCTTAGGGGGTCTAGTTTCCAAAATGGGGTCACTTGTGGGGGGTTTCCACTGTTTAGGCACATCAGACGCTCGTCAAACGCGACATGGCGTCCGATCTCAATTCCAGACAATTTTAGGTTGAAAAAGTCAAACAGGGCTCCTTCCCTGCCATGTGCCCAAACAGTGGTTCCCCCCCACATATTGGGTATCAGCGTACTCAGGACAAATTTGACAACAACCTTTGGAGTCCAATTTCTCCTGTTACCCTTGGGAAAACAAAATATTGGGGACTAAATGATCATGTTTGTGGAAAAAATATGATTTTTTATTTTCACGCCCGGGTGTTATAAACTTCTGTGAAGCCCTTGGGGGTTCAAAGTGGTCACCACACATCTAGATAAGTTCCTTAGGGGGTCTAGTTTCCAAAATGGGGTCACTTGTGGGGGGTTTCCACTGTTTAGGCACATCAGACGCTCGTCAAACGCAACATGGCGTCCGATCTCAATTCCAGACAATTTTAGGTTGAAAAAGTCAAACGGGGCTCCTTCCCTTCTGAGCCCTGCCATGTGCCCAAACAGTGGTTACCCCCCACATATTGGGTATCAGCGTACTCAGGACAAATTTGACAACAACCTTTGGAGTCCAATTTCTCCTGTTACCCTTGGGAAAACAAAATATTGGGGACTAAATGATCATGTTTGTGGAAAAAATATGATTTTTTTATTTTCATGCCCGGGTGTTATAAACTTCTGTGAAGCCCTTGGGGGTTCAAAGTGGTCACCACACATCTAGATAAGTTCCTTAGGGGGTCTAGTTTCCAAAATGGGGTCACTTGTGGGGGGTTTTTGCTGTTTAGGCACATCAGACACTCGTCAAACGCGACATGGCGTCCGATCTCAATTCCAGCCAATTTTAGGTTGAAAAAGTCAAACGGGGCTCCTTCCCTTCTGAGCCCTGCCATGTGCCCAAACAGTGGTTCCCCCCCACATATTGGGTATCAGCGTACTCAGGACAAATTTGACAACAACCTTTGGAGTCCAATTTCTCCTGTTACCCTTGGGAAAACAAAATATTGGGGACTAAATGATCATGTTTGTGGAAAAAATATGATTTTTTATTTTCACGCCCAGGTGTTATAAACTTCTGTGAAGCCCTTGGGGGTTCAAAGTGGTCACCACACATCTAGATAAGTTCCTTAGGGGGTCTAGTTTCCAAAATGGGGTCACTTGTGGGGGGTTTCCACTGTTTAGGCACATCAGACGCTCGTCAAACGCGACATGGCGTCCGATCTCAATTCCAGACAATTTTAGGTTGAAAAAGTCAAACGGGGCTCCTTCCCTGCCATGTGCCCAAACAGTGGTTCCCCCCCACATATTGGGTATCAGCGTACTCAGGACAAATTTGACAACAACCTTTGGAGTCCAATTTCTCCTGTTACCCTTGGGAAAACAA
The DNA here is from genome assembly GCF_039654945.1 of Dendrobates tinctorius. Lineage (NCBI taxonomy): Eukaryota > Metazoa > Chordata > Amphibia > Anura > Dendrobatidae > Dendrobates > Dendrobates tinctorius. The sequence goes on from NW_027361864.1 coordinate 5,373,331, forward strand.
AATATTGGGGACTAAATGATCATGTTAGTGGAAAAAATATGATTTTTTATTTTCACGCCCGGGTGTTATAAACTTCTGTGAAGCCCTTGGGGGTTCAAAGTGGTCACCACACATCTAGATAAGTTCCTTAGGGGGTCTAGTTTCCAAAATGGGGTCACTTGTGGGGGGTTTCCACTGTTTAGGCACATCAGACGCTCGTCAAACGCAACATGGCGTCCGATCTCAATTCCAGACAATTTTAGGTTGAAAAAGTCAAACGGGGCTCCTTCCCTTCTGAGCCCTGCCATGTGCCCAAACAGTGGTTACCCCCCACATATTGGGTATCAGCGTACTCAGGACAAATTTGACAACAACCTTTGGAGTCCAATTTCTCCTGTTACCCTTGGGAAAACAAAATATTGGGGACTAAATGATCATGTTTGTGGAAAAAATATGATTTTTTTATTTTCATGCCCGGGTGTTATAAACTTCTGTGAAGCCCTTGGGGGTTCAAAGTGGTCACCACACATCTAGATAAGTTCCTTAGGGGGTCTAGTTTCCAAAATGGGGTCACTTGTGGGGTTTTTTTGCTGTTTAGGCACATCAGACACTCGTCAAACGCGACATGGCGTCCGATCTCAATTCCAGCCAATTTTAGGTTGAAAAAGTCAAACGGGGCTCCTTCCCTTCTGAGCCCTGCCATGTGCCCAAACAGTGGTTCCCCCCCACATATTGGGTATCAGCGTACTCAGGACAAATTTGACAACAACCTTTGGAGTCCAATTTCTCCTGTTACCCTTGGGAAAGCAAAATATTGGGGACTAAATGATCATGTTTGCGGAAAAAATATGATTTTTTATTTTCAAGCCCGGGCGTTATAAACTTCTGTGAAGCCCTTCGGGGTTCAAAGTGGTCACCACACATCTAGATAAGTTCCTTAGGGGGTCTAGTTTCCAAAATGGGGTCACTTGTGGGGGGTTTCCATTGTTTAGGCACATCAGACGCTCGTCAAACGCGACATGGCGTCCGATCTCAATTCCAGCCAATTTTAGGTTGAAAAAGTCAAACGGGGCTCCTTCCCTTCTGAACCCTGCCATGTGCCCAAACAGTGGTTCCCCCCACATATTGGGTATCAGCGTACTCAGGACAAATTTGACAACAACTTTTGGGGTCCAATTTCTCCTGTTACCCTTGGGAAAATAAAAAAATTGTTGCTAAAATATTATTTTTGTGACTAAAAAGTTAAATGTTCATTTTTTCCTTCCATGTTGCTTCTGCTCCTGTGAAGCACCTGAAGGGTTAATAATCTTCTTGAATGTAGTTTTGAGTAGCTTCAGGGGTGCAGTTTTTAGAATGGTGTCACTTTTGGGTATTTTCTGCCATATAGACCCCTCAAAGTGACTTCAAATGTGAGGTGGTCCCTAAAAAAAATGGTTTTGTAAGTTTTGTTGTAAAAATTAGAAATCGCTGGTCAAATTTTAACCCTTATAACTTCCTAACAAAAAAAATGTTGTTTCCCAAATTGTGCTGATGTAAAATAGACATGTGGGAAATGTTATTTACTAACTATTTTGTGTCACATATTTCTCTGTTTTAAGGGCATACAAATTCAAAGTTTGAAAATTGCAAAATTTTCAAAATTTTCGCCATATTTCTGTTTTTTTCATAAATAAACGCAAGTTATAGCGAAAAATTTTTACCACTAAAGTGAAGTACAATATGTCACGAGAAAACAGTCTCAGAATCGCCTAGATCCGTTGAAGCGTTCCAGAGTTATAACCTCATAAAGGGACAGTGGTCATAATTGTAAAAATTGGCTCGGTCATGAACGTGCAAACCACCCTTGGGGGTGAAGGGGTTAAATATAATAAAGGAAATCAGTGAATTATTTGTGATTGTGTCTTTTTCTGGCTTTGATGCAGCAGGAAGAATACAGAATGCTCCACCTTGTACAGTCTTCATCCTAAACAAGAGACAGAAGCGCCACATGGATTTGTGGCAAAAGTTGGAGAGAGAGTAGTCTGAATTGAGTTGGGAAACATTTGCACTTTCCTCTCAGTCATTGAGCTGAAGCTGGCTAGCCGTGAGTCAGTTCCAAACTTGACAACTTTGCATCTGTAGCAGCACAGTAATTCAGGTGCTTGTTACTTCTTTTGCTTCCAAGTCACAAGCTGACCAGTGTTGATGGGAACACACTTGCTTTATTTCAAGCAATGCTTTGTGAAAGCAGCACATGGCTCTTATCTCAGACCTTCCCCAAGGCTAGCTGAGGAGTAACTATAGTACTCTGTAAGGAGCCTCGGCACCAAGCTTCTCTCCACATGACTACCTCACTTTTCTTATGGCTATTTAAACCTCATTCTGGTAGGATCCATTTAACCTATGGAGACAACTTTTATCAAGAAAAAAGATGGCGACAAGATGGTGAGTTTTTGCTATTGTATTATCATTGTCAAAATAGTGTACAAAATTAAAAACTGATTTAGCCAAATCTGCAAAAAATATTCTACTCCTTGGTTCTGGATTGCACATGCATGCAAATTAGATTGCGTGAGAACCAATGCATTTTTTATCTGATTTTGCTTACGGATGTCAGAGCACTAAAATGCTTGGATTCTCTTCACTGTAACCAATCCATACCTAAGGTCCCGTGCACACATTGAGTATTTGGTGAGTATTTTACCCTAGTATTTGTAAGCCAAAACCAGGAGTGGAACGGTCAGAGGAAAAGAATAATAGAAACATTTGCATCACTTCTGTATTTTTCACCCACTCTTGGTTTTGGCTTACAAATACTAGGGTAAAAAAAAAATTACCAAATACTGAATGTGTGCATGTGGCCTAATGCTCGGATGCTCACTTGGGAAAACTAGTACAATGTGAGTCATTGGGATATCTGAGCTTTACTCCGGCAGATCCTACAAAGAGATTTGAGTTTCTGACAAAATGTTGAAATGGATGTAAAAACTGCTGAATCGAAGGAGAACAGCATGGGGACGAACCCTGGAAGCATCTCTGTTCCCATATCGCTGCTGAGAGCAATGCTGTCACACTTTTACTTCACTTTAATAACTGACAATAAAACATTCAAAATCGAAGCGAAATTAGAGTTTACAGAAAAAAAAGTTAAAGAACATTCTTTCCTGTATAATGACTTGTAGATAAGACAAAATTTTAAAAAGGATTTTAAACAAACATAATTTAAGTAAATGAAAATTAGACCTTTTATTAAAAAAGTGGAAATTTCATTGTAATTTATGAAGGATGCAAGAACTGCCAAAATTGGATGTCAGAAGGACTCTGATATACCCTGTATTAGACATAAAGGATGGCCTTGTGAACATTCTGTTCAAATAGCCATGTAGTGGTACTCCTAAACTCATAAAAGCTATGCACAAAGTGCAAAGCCTGCCGAAAATTACAAGTAGAGTCATCCATTCAACCTTCAAGACAACATCTCGAAGGCCTCATTCAAATAATGAGAAAGCTTAGTTGTGGTACTCCTACACTCATAAAGGCTCTGCACACAGAGCAAAGCCTGACCCAAATTACAAGCAAGGTCATTCACAGACCCTTTAAGTGAACAACTAGAGAGCCTCATTCAAACATTCAAAATTAAAAATTGACTTTATGTGCTGCTGTCCTCTGGTGGTTGTCTCAGTTGTCTGATGGGAATTTTTTCAACATATTTTCCGCAATGACCATCTGGTATAGCACCATTTTATTAGACTTGTCATCCTCAGGAAGGAGATATGCAAAGTTCTCATTAAAGTGTGGGTCTAGCAGAGTGAACAGCCAGTACTCTTTTTGTGCCAAGATGAATATAATGTGAGGGCCACGGGAAAGGTAGTGGTTCATAAAGTTTACGATATGTGACAAGATCACTGCAGCCAACACTCCTCCTAAATTTCCTGCCTTCATATTCTTAACTTTTTTTTGAAGACAGGGACAACATTTGCCCTTCTCCAGTCTTCTAAGACTTCTGTTTTCGAGCATTTTTCAAAGATTCTGGCTAGTGGTTCTGCAATTTCCTCTGCTATCCTCTTACCCTAGGATGTAATTCATCTCTACCAGGAGATTTAAATTCATTTCAATTAGCTGTTTCCTCACAATGTCTCTGTTTATGGAAAGTGTGGATTCTTTTATCTTCGATAGCACCAGGAAGATGAATTGATGTTACAATTGCTTTCTTAGAGAACACAGTAGCAAAATAGGAATTTAATATTTCGGCTTTCTGAACATCATTTTTGACCACTTAACCATATTCATCCTGTAAAAATCCTATAGCATCTTTAACTTTTCTTTTGCTTTTGACATAAGCCCCAAATCTGATTTTATTGCTCTTGGTCTCCCTTGCAAGCCTCACTTCACTGCTGGCTTCACTTTTCTAACCCTTGCCCTGCATTCACTACATACAGAAAGGTATGGGAAGTACGAGTTCTTCTTAGTTGCATATTATTCATCCTGTGATTAAACAGGAAAATTTTGTTTCTACTTTTATTTGATCGTTCACTTTTTTTGTTGATCCAAATTGATTGTATATTTATAATTTTTCAATAAAAACAGATTAAATATAATAAAGGAAATCAGTGAATTATTTGTGATTGTGTCTTTTTCTGGCTTTGATGCATCATGAAGAATACAGAATGCTCCACCTTGTACAGTCTTCATCCTAAGCAAGAGACAGAAGCGCCACATGGATTTGTGGCAAAAGTTGGAGAGAGAGTAGTCTGAATTGAGTTGGGAAACATTTGCACTTTCCTCTCAGTCATTGAGCTGAAGCTGGCTAGCCGTGAGTTAGTTCCAAACTTGACAACTTTGCATCTGTAGCAGCACAGTAATTCAGGTGCTTGTTACTTCTTTTGCTTCCAAGTCGCAAGCTGACCAGTGTTGATGGGAACACACTTGTTTTATTTCAAGCAATGCTTTGTGAAAGCAGCACATGGCTCTTATCTCAGACCTTCCCCAAGGCTAGCTGAGGAGTAACTATAGTACTCTGTAAGGAGCCTCAGCACCAAGCTTCTCTCCACATGACTACCTCACTTTTCTTATGGCTATTTAAACCTCATTCTGGTAGGATCCATTTAACCTATGGAGACAACTTTTATCAAGAAAAAAGATGGCGCACAAGATGGTGAGTTTTTGTTATTGTATTATCACAGTCAAAATAGTGTACAAAATTAAAAACTGATTTGGCCAAAGCTGCAAAAAATATTCTACTCCTTGGTTCTAGATTGCACATGCATGCAAATTAGATTGCATGAGAACCAATGCATTTTTTATCTGATTTTGCTTACGGATGTCAGAGCACTAAAATGCTTGGATTCTCTTCACTGTAACCAATCCATCCCTAAGGTCCCGTGCACACATTGAGTATTTGGTGAGTATTTTACCCCAGTATTTGTAAGCCAAAACCAGGAGTGGAACGGTCAGAGGAAAAGAATAATAGAAACATTTGCATCACTTCTGTATTTTTCACACTCTCTTGGTTTGGGCTTACAAATACTGGGGTAAAAAAACTCACCAAATACTAAATGTGTGCATGTGGCCTAATGCTCGGATTCTCACTTGGAAAAACTAGTACAATGGGAGTCATTGGGAAATCTGAGCATTACTCCGGCAGATCCTACAAAGAGATTTGAATGGCTGACAAAATGTTGAAATGGATGTAAAAACAGCTGAATCGAAGGAGAACAGCATGGGGAAGATCCCTGGAAGCATCTCTGTTCCCATATCGCTGCTGAGAGCAATGCTGTCACAATTTTACTTCACTTTAATAACTGACAATAAAACATTCAAAATCGAAGCGAAAAAAAGGTAAAAAACATTCTTTCCTGTATAATGACTTGTAGATAAGACAAAATTTAAAAAAGGATTTTAAAAAAACATAATTTAAGTAAATGAAAATTAGAATTTTTATTAAAAAAGTGGAAATTTCATTGTAATTTATGAAGGATGCAAGAACTGCCAAAAATTGGATGACAGAGGGACTCTAATATACCCTGTATTAGACATAAAGGATGGCCTCGTGCACATTCTGTTCAAATTGTCATGTAGTGGTACTCCTAAACTCATAAAAGCTATGCACTAAGTGCTAATCCTGCCCAAAATTACAAGTAGGGTCATCCATTCAACCTTCAAGACAACATCTGGAAGGCCTCATTCAAATAATGAGAAAGCGTAAGCTGGAGTCACACATAGCAATCTCGCTAGCGAGATCGCTGCTGAGTCACAACTTTTGTGACACAACAGCGATCTCACCAGCGAGATCGCTGTGTGTGACAGCGATCAGCGACCGGCCCCCCTGCCGGGATCGCTGATCGCTGTAAGAAACCTCTGGACTTTATTTTCATCGCTGGTCTCCCGCTGGCCAGCACGCATCGCTGTGTGTGACAGGCGGGAGACCAACGATCAGCTGTAAAAAATAATAAAAAAATAAAAAATATTGTTATTCTCACCTTCCGACGTCCCGCGCAGCCATTCAGCCTCTCTCCACGCTCCCGGTCCCAGTGATCCTTTGCACGAATGACCACGAGATGTCGCACTCCTGCGAGACCGTGACATTCTTGCTGTCATTATCGCAAAGGATCACTGGGAACAGGAGTGTGGAGAGAGGCAGGATGGCTGCGCGGGTCATCGGAAGGTGAGAATAACAATATTTTTTATTTTAATTCTATTTTTTTACAGTGATGGCATCAGCGCTAGTGAACACACAGCGATGCCGCGCATGCGGCATCGCTGTGCTAATCGCTGGTGAAACTGTGTGACAGCTCACCAGCGATCACATAGCGACTTACCAGCGAACCTGACACGTTGATATCGTTGTCGGGATCGCTGGTAAGTCGCTATGTGTGACTCCAGCTTTAGTTGTGGTACTCCTACACTCATAAAGGCTCTGCACACAGTGCAAAGCCTGAGGCAAATTACAAGCAGAATCATTCATAGACCCTTGAAGGAAACAACTAGAGAGCCTCATTCAAACATTCAAGATTAAAAAATCACTTTATGTGCTGTTGTTCTTTGGTGGTTGTCTCAGTTGTCTGATGGGAATTTTTTCAACATATTTTCCACAATGACCATCTGGTATAGCACCATTTTATTAGACTTCTCATTCTCAGGAAGGAGAAATGCAAAGTTCTTATTATAATGTGGGTCTAGCAGAGTGAACAGCCTGTACTCTTTTTTGGCCAAGATGAATATAATGCGAGAGCCACGGGAAAGTAGTGGTACATGAAGTTTGCCATATGTGACAAGATCCCTGCAGCCAACACTCCTCCCTAATTTCCTGCCTTCATATTCTTAACTTTTTTTTTGAAGACAGTGACAACATTTGCCCTTCTCCAATCTTCTAAGGCTTCTGTTTTCGAACATTTTTCAAAGATTCTGGCTAGTGGTTCTGCAATTTCCTCTGCTATCCTCTTACCCTAGGATATAATTCATCTCTACCAGGAGATTTAAATTCATTTCAATTAGCTGTTTCCTCACAATCTCTCTGTTTATGGAAAGTGTGGATTCTTTTATCCTTCGATAGCACCATGAAGATGAATTGATGTTACAATTGCTTTTTTAGAGAACACAGTTGCAAAATAGGAATTTAATATTTCGGCCTTCTCAACATCATTTTTGACCACTTAACCATATTCATCCTGTAAAAATCCTATAGCATCTTTAACTTTTCTTTTGTTTTTGACATAAGCTCCAAATCTGATTTTATTGCTCTTGGTCTCCCTTGCAAGCCTCACTTCACTTCTGGCTTCATTTTTCTAACCCTTGCCCTGCATTCACTACATACAGAAAGGTATGGGAAGTACGAGTTCTTCTAAGGCTAGTTTCACAACTGCTTTTTTTTGCAGCACGTTTTTCCCGCAAAAAAACGCATTGAAAAAACGCATACAAATGCATACAAACGCTGCGTTTTTTTCAAGCATTTTTATGCGCATGCAGGAAAAAAACGCAGCGTTTTTGTGCGTTTGTATGCGTTTTTTGTGCGTTTGCGTTTTTTTACAGATTTTGGAAAAACCCCACAAAAAAGAAAAAACAACCATTCAACAACACACAAGACCAATGGGACTTCATTGTGGGTGTGGTATGTTAATATATAGACCCTGTATACAGTATTCTTCACATTTGCTTGATTCTTCTCGTGACCATGGATCTACGCTGGAAGAGTTTTCACTTCAACTTGGATTTGGACATCGCGATGGCTCAGGCGTATGCAGTTGCTTGCCATGAACAAAGGAAGAGAGAGAGGCAGCGAAGACGGCGGCGTATGTGGATACATCCGATTGTTGAACTCCGGGAGAGCCGTGGGGCATACCACACCCTCTACAGCGAGCTCCAGTCAAACCCGGAGAAATTTACAGATTATATCCGGATGTCCCACGAAAGTTTCATGGATTTGCTTGCTCGTGTCCAACAATCCATCCGGAGACAGGACACACAGCTCCGTCGTGCGATTCCTCCTGAGGAACGGCTACTGGTGACTTTACGGTATGTTTTAAAAACCAAGGGGTGCGGTCTGATGTTTTTTTTTTTAAATTTAGTATTCAAAACCTTGGGTAATTAGTTTTCGTGAATGTACTAATATTTTATTTTATAGTTTTTTAAAATAATATACATAAATATTAATTTTACTACTTTGTCTGTTCACAGATTCCTGGCGACTGGAGAAACCCTATCTTCACTACACTTCCAGTACCGTATTGGAATCTCTACCTTGTCTGGAATTGTTGCTGACACCTGCCGGGCTCTCTGGAATGTTCTTTGTCCAGAATTTATGCCCCTGCCCACCGCTGAAAAGTGGATGGAAATTGCTGACAAATTCTGGACAGTATGCAATTTTCCCAACTGTTTGGGAGCTGTTGATGGTAAACACATACGGATCATCAAACCCCAAAGAACGGGATCTGAGTACTATAATTACAAAAAGTACTTTTCAATAGTACTCATGGCCATTGCGGATGCCGGATGTACAGTCATGGCCAAAAGTATTGACACCCCTGCAATTCTGTCAGATAATATTCAGTTTCTTCCTGAAAATGATTGCAAACACAAATTCTTTGGTATTATTATCTTCAATTAATTTGTCTTAAATGAAAAAACACAAAAGAGAATGAAGAAAAAAGCAAAACATTGATCATTTCACACAAAACTCCAAAAATGGGCCGGACAAAAGTATTGGCACCCTCAGCCTAATACTTGGTTGCACAACCTTTAGCCAAAATAACTGCGACCAACCACTTCCGGTAACCATCAATGAGTTTCTTACAATGCTCTGCTGGAATTTTAGACCATTCTTCTTTGGCAAACTACTCCAGGTCCCTGATATTTGAAGGGTGCCTTCTCCAAACTGCCATTTTTAGATCTCTCCACAGGTGTTCTATAGGATTCAGGTCTGGACTCATTGCTGGCCACCTTAGAAGTCTCCAGTGCTTTCTCTCAAACCATTTTCTAATGCTTTTTGAAGTGTGTTTTGGGTTATTGTCCTGCTGGAAGACCCATGACCTCTGAGGTAGACCCAGCTTTCTCACACTGGGACCTACATTATGCTGCAAAATTTGTTGGTAGTCTTCTGACTTCATAATGCCATGCACACGGTCAAGCAGTCCAGTGCCAGAGGCAGCAAAGCAACCCCAAAACATCAGGGAACCTCCGCCATGTTTGACTGTAGGGACCGTGTACTTTTCTTTGAATGCCTCTTTTTTCTCCTGTAAACTCTATGTTGATGCTTTTGCCCTAAAAGCTCTACTTTTGTCTCATCTGACCAGAGAACATTCTTCCAAAATGTTTTAGGCTTTTTCAGGTAAGTTTTGGCAAACTCCAGCCTGGCTTTTTTATGTCTCGGGGTAAGAAGTGAAGTCTTCCTGGGTCTCCTACCATACAGTCCCTTTTCATTCAGATGCCGACGGATAGTACGGGTTGACACCGTTGTACTCTCGGACTGCAGGGCAGCTTGAACTTGTTTGGATGTTAGTGGAGGTTCTTTATCCAACATCCGCACAATCTTGTGTTGAAATCTCTTGTCAATTTTTCTTTTCAGTCCACATCTAGGGAGGTTAGCCACAGTGCCATGGGCTTTAAACTTCTTGATGACACTGCGCACGGTAGACACAGGAACATTCTGGTCTTTGGAGATGGACTTGTAGCCTTGAGATTGCTCATGCTTCCTCACAATTTGGTTTCTCAAGTCCTCAGACAGTTCTTTGGTCTTCTTTCTTTTCTCCATGCTCAATGTGGTACACACAAGGACACAGGACAGAGGTTGAGTCAACTTTAATCCATGTCAACTGGCTGCAAGTGTAATTTAGTTATTGCCAACACCTGTTAGGTGCCACAGATAAGTTATAGGTGCTGTTAATTACACAAATTAGGGAAGCATCACATGATTTTTCGAACAGTGCCAATACTTTTGTCCACCCTCTTTGTTATGTTTGGTGTGGAATTATGTCCAATTTGGCTTTAGGACAATTCTTTTTGTGTTTTTTCATTTAAGACAAATTAAATGAAGATAATAATACCAAAGAATTTGTGTTTGCAATCATTTTCAGGAAGAAACTGAGTATTATCTGACAGAATTGCAGGGGTGTCAATACATTTGGCCATGACTGTATGTTTGTAGCAGTGGACATTGGAGCATTTGGCCGTGGTAATGACTCACAGGCTTTTAAAAACTCAGACATGGGCCGGAGGTTGTATGGCAACCAATTTAATTTCCCTATGCCACGGCCTCTTCCTCACACCGAAGCTCCGCCACTGCCCTTTGTAATGGTTGGCGATGAGGCTTTTCAAATGTGCGGAAACTTACTGAAACCCTACTCCAGCCGGGACTTGGACCACACCAAAAAAATATTTAATTACAGGCTGACCAGGGCCAGAAGAACTGTCGAGTGTGCTTTTGGGATTCTTGTCTCCAGATGGCGAATTCTGGGCACGGCCATTAATCTTAAACTTGAAACAGTCGATGAGGTGGTGAAGGCCTGTGTGGTTCTACATAACTTTGTGATGGCTAAAGAGCACCCGACCTTTGAACTGGACGATGATGCTCCTAACCCATTGCCTGAATTCACTCAGCACACTCTCAGGTCATCCGTTGAAGTTGGCCAAATGAGGGACCAATTTGCGGCCTACTTTATTTCTGATGTAGGACGGGTGCACTGGCAAGATGAAATGGTGTAATGTTTTTGTTTGTTTATGGTAATAAAAAACCTTATTTGATACCATTACTGAGTGCACTATATTTTTTAAACTCCAATTAAATAAAAAACTTCCCATGTATAACTGAATTTTTTGATGTTCACACACCTGGGCAGGTAAATACACATATGAGTTAAAATGCAGCATTGCTAGTCTGCGTGAAATATATTGGAACGAGCAAAGCTGCAGGCCATGAATCAGGAAACCAATTTTTTTCAAGAGAAAATTGTCCAACTAGTTGAAACCCAACCCCAATGAAAGTCCATTGGGAATACAAGTCAGCATTGAGTGGATGAATGTAATCTGCTCAATTCCAACTTACAAGTTATTACACTAGGCCTTGGAATGACTATACTAGGCCGTGGTATTTCAAATATGAGTATAGTAGGCCTTGGGCCTACTAGTATAGTCATATGTGAAATACCACGGCCTAGTATAGTCATACCAAGGCCTACTCGATTTTTACCAACTAGGATCTTGTTTCACGAAAAACAAACTGGTGAAACTTGACAAGTTTCACCAGTTTGTTTTTCATGAAACCAGATTCTAGTTGGTAAAACTAGAGTTATTACACTAGGCCTTGGAATGACTACACTAGGCTGTGGTATTTCAAATATGAGTATAGTAGGCCTTGGGGCTAGTAGTATAGTCATATGTGAAATACCACGGCCTAGTATAGTCATACCAAGGCCTACTCGATTTTTACCAACTAGGATCTTGTTTCACGAAAAACAAACTGGTGAAACTTGACAAGTTTCAACAGTTTGTTTTTCATGAAACCAGATTCTAGTTGGTAAAACTAGAGTTATTACACTAGGCCTTGGAATGACTACACTAGGCCGTGGTATTTCAAATATGAGTATAGTAGGCCTTGGGGCTAGTAGTATAGTCATATGTGAAATACCACGGCCTAGTATAGTCATACCAAGGCCTACTCGATTTTTACCAACTAGGATCTTGTTTCACGAAAAACAAACTGGTGAAACTTGACAAGTTTCAACAGTTTGTTTTTCATGAAACCAGATTCTAGTTGGTAAAACTAAAGTTATTACACTAGGCCTTGGAATGACTACACTAGGCCGTGGTATTTCAAATATGAGTATAGTAGGCCTTGGGGCTAGTAGTATAGTCATATGTGAAATACCACGGCCTAGTATAGTCATACCAAGGCCTACTCGATTTTTACCAACTAGGATCTTGTTTCACGAAAAACAAACTGGTGAAACTTGACAAGTTTCAACAGTTTGTTTTTCATGAAACCAGATCCAAGTTGGTAAAACTCGAGTTATTACACTAGGCCTTGGTATGACTATACTAGTCCGTGTTATTTCACATATGACTATACTAGGCCTTGGGTTGGTTTTTAACATGTATTTACCCATCAGTGTGTGTGAGCGGCGCAAACAACATTAATGAAACTTTGTAATGGTGAACCACAAATGTAAATTTATTTTTAATCACAAAAATAAACCAAAAAATTATTTTTTCCGGCGTTTGGGGGCAGATGGTTTCAATTTGGGGGTGTGCAGGGAATATGCAACACTTGCAGTTGAAGACGGTGTTTGAGGGGAAGGGGCAACAAAACTTGTGGGGGAAGGTAGTCCAGTTAAGGGAATTAAACAAGGAACACTTGGAGGAGAGGAAATCTGTTCAGGTACATTAGTTGTAATGGCATGTCGCCGTAGGCTTGTGTGCCTGGACCGACTTTGGCCCAATGCCCGCCTTGATAGATTTCGCCTTGAACTAGGGGCAAATATTGAGTGTAGGTCCCCCGTCTGCTGGTGTGGCTGCTGCTGCTGAGGTGGCTGCTGCTGCTGCTGAGGTGGCGGCTGCTGCTGAGGTGGCTGCTGCTGCTGCTGAGGTGGCTGCTGCTGCTGCTGAGGTGGTTGCTGCTGCTGAGGTGGCTGCTGCTGCTGCTGAGGTGGCTGCTGCTGAGGTGGCTGCTGCTGCTGAGGTGGCTGCTGCTGCTGCTCTTCGTTGGCAGTGCTCGTCCTTGCAGGAGGACTGGTGGCGGCAGTGATGGTCCAGGTTTGCGGAGTGGTGGTGGCAGGGCTACTACATGTTGTTGTAGCGGCAGGGCTGTTCCATGTTTGCCTAGTGGTGGCTGAGCTCCACGCATGCATGGGAGTGGCGGTGGTGCTCCAGACAGGAGCAGCGCTTGCCATGGTGGTGTCGGTGAAGTGACCAGCTGCACTCAGACTTGTGGTGGTGTAATGGTGGGTGTCCTGGCTTTGAATAGAGGTGTCCGTGCAGTGGTATGCAGCACAAGTCGGTAGTGAGGTGAAGCGAGTCAATGGTGGCACAGGTGGAAATGACACCACTGACTGCTGACCGTACCGATTATGCTGCATAGCCTGCAAGAAAGCATTGTTGCAGGCCTGCAGCACATTCAGCTGTTGCTCAGGACTAAGGTGTTCCGCCATGCCCTTTTCAATCTTACTAAAAAAATGGTGTGCTGGTCTGTTGAGGTCGGCCTCCAGACGGTCAAGGCGCTGTTCTACAGAATTGAAGCGGTGTTCAAAGTGGTTAAAACCACGTTCCATGAGTGCAAAACCGCTTTCAACTCTGTCGGACAGTGACTTGAGGCTGGAATTAAAGGCCTCGCTCAAATGCATAAACTCGGGCAAGACATTCCTGTCCAAGGCCCTCTGCCGCTGGCGGGTAGTGCCCGCATAACCAGTGGCAGAGACCTGGGACAGGGGAACACCTGATGGCCCAGCTTCCTGGTCACCAGCTGTGTGTGTGGCTGACCTGCAAGGTGCTTCCTGGCTGTCGGATGGCTGGGACGGGTCAGAGGACGTCCGAGGAAGGACCGCTCCAGGGCCAGGTTGCAGGGTGCTGCTCCAGGTGCTGTGGAAGAAAGGAAAATCATTACTACCATGCCTTTACAAGAAGCATCAGCTGTGGATTAGAAAAACACAGATTAATAAAAATAAAAACCCAAAATTTATAATACTTACGATCTCGTGGCAAGGACTGGTCTTAGGAACTGCAACGCGTGATAGTGACGGTATCTAGTTCTGGTCCTTGACGCAGATCCACTGCGAACCTGGCCCTCAGCACGAACATCACTGTTGAAGCGGTCCTTGATCGAACGCCAACGTGTTCGGACTTTGTCCACTGTTGGTAAAAAAAAAACAGTGCCGTCAAGGACAACAGTCACTGTGGCACAATATAGCAATACAATACTCAAAGCAGTCACTGTAGAGCCCGATGACACTGTTGGGTTTCCTGCTAGAATATACCTAGCAAGAAACCCAACAGTGCCGTCAAGGACAACAGTCACTGCGGCACAATATAGCAATACAATACTCAAAGCAGTCACTGTAGAGCCCGATGACACTGTTGGGTTTCCTGCTAGAATATACCTAGCACGAAACCCAACAGTGCCGTCAAGGACAACAGTCACTGCGGCACAATGTAGCAATACAATACTCAAAGCAGTCACTGTAGACCCCGATGACACTGTTGGGTTTCCTGCTAGAATATGCCTAGCACGAAACCCAACAGTGCCATCAAGGACAACAGTCACTGCGGCACAATACAGAGCAGGGAAATACTCACTAAACGCCTTTTTGGAGGATGCTGTGGCGCTGTCCCAGCCATCCATCAACGCTGCGGCCACCTCATTCCATAGCCGCCGGGTCACCACAATGTCCTTGTACAGCCGGTCATGGCTGTCCCACAACGGCGAACGCTCCTGGACCAGGCTGATGAGCTGCTCATTATCCAGGTAGACGTCTTCATCCCGTTGTGGAACCTAGACAAAACACATTCATTAGAATAATCAAATTTAAATTGAATAAAAAGTTACAAAAAAAAGAAACATAAAAACGAGTAAAAATAGAAGATAAAAAATAAAGAACATTACAAATCATATGATACATACATTCCGTATCACCACCGGGACTTGGCTTCGCTGCTCCTGCTCTTCGCCCTCACTAGTCCCGTCCGCAGAAGATGATGATGACGATGTCTTAAAAAAGTTGAAAAAAACGTAAGAGATTTGGAGAAGCAGCAGATATACTTACCAGATGCACGAAAATAATCACCTCACGGTCTGCTTGCGCCAATTCCTGCCGCGATGGGGAATACTCGGATTCTGAAGACATACTGCATGTAAAAATAATAAAAATCATTAGTACATACATAATTTAAAAGGACAGGCATATAATGTAATATACTCACATTCTTTGCTGATAGAAGATGGGTTCCTTGTTGACTGTCTGCTCTCCAATCTGTCAGTGTAGTAGTGGCAGAGTTTTGGCAGGCACCTCCTATATAGACTTTTTTTTTTTGACTTTAGAAGATTATAACTAGTACAACAAGTGGACACCACCAAAAAAATGCAGCGCTAAAAAAACGCATGCATGCGCATGCCAGTGCGCACGTATGCGCATCCATAGGCTATAATGGCCATTTTTAGCGCAAAACGTGCGCATACGTGCGCATGCGCTTTTTTGCAGGACCAAAAAATGCAACATGCTGCGTCTGTAAAATACAAACGCACACCCCAAAAAAACGCAGCGCATGAAAATCGCATACGTGCGCATGCCAGCGCGCAGGTATGCGCACCCATGTTAAATATAGGGGAAAAAACGCATGCGCACGTATGCGTTTTTTTCCAGCGCAAAAAAACGCAAATGTGAAACCAGCCTTAGTTGCATATTATTCATCCTGTGAATAAACAGGAAAATTTTGTTTCTACTTTTATTTGATCATTCACTTTTTTGTTGATCCAAATTGATTGTATATTTAAAAATTTTCAATAAAGACAGATTAAATATAATAAAGGAAATCAGTGAATTATTTGTGATTGTGGCTTTTTCTGGCTTTGATGCAGCATGAAGAATACAGAATGCTCCACCTTGTACAGTCTTCATCCTAAACAAGAGACAGAAGCGCCACATGGATTTGTGGCAAAAGTTGGAGAGAGAGTAGTCTGAATTGAGTTGGGAAACATTTGCACTTTCCTCTCAGTCATTGAGCTGAAGCTGGCTAGCCGTGAGTCAGTTCCAAACTTGACAACTTTGCATCTGTAGCAGCACAGTAATTCAGGTGCTTGTTACTTCTTTTGCTTCCAAGTCACAAGCTGACCAGTGTTGATGGGAACACAATTGCTTTATTTCAAGCAATGCTTTGTGAAAGCAGCACATGGCTCTTATCTCAGACCTTCCCCAAGGCTAGCTGAGGAGTAACTATAGTACTCTGTAAGGAGCCTCAGCACCAAGCTTCTCTCCACATGACTACCTCACTTTTCTTATGGCTATTTAAACCTCATTCTGGTAGGATCCATTTAACCTATGGAGACAACTTTTATCAAGAAAAAAGACGGCGCACAAGATGGTGAGCTTTTGCTATTGTATTATAATAGTCAAAATAGTGTACAAAATTAAAAACTGATATGGCCAAAGCTGCAAAAAATATTCTACTCCTTGGTTCTGGATTGCACATGAATGCAAATTAGATTGCATGAGAACCAATGCATTTTTTATCTGATTTTGCTTACGGATGTCAGAGCACTAAAATGCTTGGATTCTCTTCACTGTAACCAATCTATCCCTAAGGTCCCGTGCACACATTGAGTATTTGGTGAGTTTTTTACCCCAGTATTTGTAAGCCAAAACCAGGAGTGGAACCGTCAGAGGAAAAGCATAATAGAAACATTTGCATCACTTCTGTATTTTTCACCCACTCTTGGTTTTGGCTTACAAATACTGGGGTAAAAAAAACTCACCAAATACTAAATGTGTGCATGTGGCCTAATGCTCGGATTCTCACTTGGAAAAACTAGTACAATGGGAGTCATTGGGAAATCTGAGCATTACTCCGGCAGATCCTACAAAGAGATTTGAGTTTCTGACAAAATGTTGAAATGGATGTAAAAACTGCTGGATCGAAGGAGAACAGCATGGGGACGAACTCTGGAAGCATCTCTGTTCCCATATCGCTGCAGAGAGCAATGCTGTCACACTTTTACTTCACTTTAATAACTGACAATAAAACATTCAAAATCGAAGCGAAAAAATTTAAAAAACATTCTTTCCTTTATAATGACTTGTAGATAAGATAAAATTTAAAAAAGGATTTAAAAAAAAGCATAATTTAAGTAAATGAAAATTAAAATTTTTATTAAAAAGTGGAAATTTCATTGTAATTTATGAAGGATGCAAGAACTGCCAAAAATTGGATGACAGAGGGACTCTGATATACCCTGTATTAGACATAAAGGATGGCCTCGTGCACTTTCTGTTCAAATGGTCATGTAGTGGTACTCCTAAACTCATAAAAGCTATGCACTAAGTGCAAAGCCTGCCCAAAATTACAAGTAGGGTCATCCATTCAGCCTTCAAGACAACATCTGGAAGGCCTCATTCAAATATTGAGAAAGCTTAGTTGCTGTACTCCTACACTCATAAAGGCTCTGCACACAGTGCAAAGCCTGAGGCAAATTACAAGCAGAATCATTCATAGACCCTTGAAGGAAACAACTGGAGAGCCTCAGTCAAACATTCAATATTAAAAAATCACTTTATGTGTTGGTGTCTTCAGGTGGTTGTCTCAGTTGTCTGATGGGAATTTTTTCAACATATTTTCCACAGTGACCTTCTGGTATAGCACCATTTTATTAGACTTCTCATTCTCAGGAAGGAGATATGCAAAGTTCTTATTATAATGTGGGTCTAGCAGAGTGAACAGCCTGTACTCTTTTTTAGCCAAGATGAATATAATGCGAGGGCCACGGGAAAGTAGTGGTACATAAAGTTTGCCATATGTGACAAGATCCCTGCAGCCAACACTCCTCCCTAATTTCCTGCCTTTATATTCTTAACTTTTTTTTTTAATTAGCTGTTTCCTCACAATCTCTCTGTTTATGGAAAGTGTGGATTCCTTTATCCCTCCATAGCACCATGAAGATGAATTGATGTTACAATTGCTTTCTTAGAGAACACAGTACCAAAATAGGAATTTAAAATTTCGGCCTTCTGAACAACATTTTTGACCACTTAACCATATTCATCCTGAAAAAATCCTATAGCATCTTTAACTTTTCTTTTGCTTTTGACATAAGCCCCAAATCTGATTTTATTGCTCTTGGTCTCCCTTGCAAGCCTCACTTCACTACTGGCTTCACTTTTCTAACCCTTGCCCTGCATTCACTACATACAGAAAGGTATGGGAAGTACGAGTTCTCCTTAGTTGCATATTATTCATCCTGTGATTAAACAGGAAAATTTTGTTTCTACTTTTATTTAATTGTTCACTTTTTTTGTTGATTCAAATTGATTGTATATTTAAAATTTTTCAATAAAAACAGATTAAATATAATAAAGGAAATCAGTGATTGTGTCTTTTTCTGGCTTTGATGCAGCATGAAGAATACAGAATGCTCCACCTTGTACAGTCTTCATCCTAAACAAGAGACAGAAGAGCCACATGGATTTGTGGCAAAAGTTGGAGAGAGAGCAGTCTGAATTGAGTTGGGAAACATTTGCACTTTCCTCTCAGTCATTGAGCTGAAGCTGGCTAGCCGTGAGTCAATTCCAAATTTGACAACTTTGCATCTGTAGCAGCACAGTAATTCAGGTGCTTGTTACTTCTTTTGCTTCCAAGTCACAAGCTGACCAGTGTTGATGGGAACACACTTGCTTTATTTCAAGCAATGCTTTGTGAAAGCAGCACATGGCTCTTATCTCAGACCTTCCGCAAGGCTAGCTGAGGAGTAACTATAGTACTCTGTAAGGAGCCTCAGCACCAAGCTTCTCGCCACATGACTACCTCACTTTTCTTATGGCTATTTAAACCTCATTCTGGTAGGATCCATTTAACCTATGGAGACAACTTTTATCAAGAAAAAAGACGGCGCACAAGATGGTGAGTTTTTGCTATTGTATTATCATAGTCAAAATAGTGTACAAAATTAAAAACTGATTTGGCCAAAGTTGCAAAAAATATTCTACTCCTTGGTTCTGGATTGCACATGCATGCAAATTAGATTGCATGAGAACCAATGCATTTTTTATCTGATTTCGCTTACGGATATCAGAGCACTAAAATGCTTGGATTCTCTTCTTTTTTTTTTAAACATCATTTTTATTGATTTTGTAATGAAGTTGCATATTACAAGTTATAAACTTTGCATTGAATTGTTACAAAGAACATATTTAACATGCTTATCACCTAAGCCTGAATAGGAGCAAAAATAAACTTAACAAATATAAAATTATCAAACCCCCTTACCTCCACATTTTTATACATTACATTGACTGAAATCCGACACCTTATCCTCCATATAGCTCATATAACACATTTCAGTTTACCCAGATTACCACTCACATCCTCTAATAGATACCAATCCGAATACACAAAGACGCTCGTTAAGTCTGGAATTTCTCTGGTGGTCAGTGACGTTTCTATAAACAGTCTCCATTTTTAAAAAAAATTTTTCGTCATTTTATCTTTCATGGAATCATAGAATCGTAGAGTTGGAAGGGACCTCCTGGGACATCTGGTCCAACCCCCTGCTCAAAGCAGGATTCGTTAAGTCATCCCAGTCAGATGTCTGTCCAGCCTCTGTTGAAGACTTCTATTGAAGGAGAACTCACCACTTCTCGTGGCAGCTTGTTCCACTCATTGATCACTAACTGTCAAAAGTTTTTTCTAATGTCTAATCTGCGTCTCCTCCTTTTCAGTTTCATCCCATTGCTTCTAGTCTTTCCTTGTGCAAATGAGAATAAAGTTGATCCTTCTATAATGTGACAGCCCTTTAGATATTTGCAGACAGCTATTAAGTCTCCTCTCAGTCTTCTCTTTTGCAAACTGAACAATCCGAAATCCTGCAACCTTTCCTCATAAGCACTGGCGTAGCGTTGGGGGGGCGGGGGGGGCGGTCCGACCCAGGCGGCATGTGTGTGGGGGTGGCGCGGCAGCAGCAATTCCACCCTGCAGTGCAGTGCAGCGGCGGGCAGGGAGCGATGCGATCACGGCAGCTCCGCTGCCTGCAAGAGTGAATAGCAGGAACGGAGCGGCAAGGGTCCGTCCTGCTTCCTGCCCGGAGGCCGCGCTTCCTGTTTCACACAGAGGAGTGCCGCAGAATGACGTCATCATTCAGCGGCCGCTGCTGTGTGAGGGAGGAAGCGCTGGCGATGCTGCGGACAGGTGAGAGGAGAGAGGTGGTGTCTTGTGTGTATGTATGTGTGTATGTATGTATGTATGTGTATGTCTGTGTGTATGTCTGTGTGTATGATGGAGCAGGCAGTGATGGGAGTGATGGTCTAGAAGACAGTGATGGGGTGAAGGAGCAGACAATGATGGGGTGATGGAGAAGGCAGTGATGGGGTGATGGAGCAGGCAGTGATGGGGTGATGTAGCAGGCAGTGATGGGGGTGATGGAGCAGGCAGTGATGGGGTGATGGAGCAGGCAGTGATGGGGTGATGGAGCAGACAATGATGGGGTGATGGAGCAGACAATGATGGGGTGATGGAGCAGGCAGTGATGGGGTGATGGAGCAGACAATGATGGGGTGATGGAGAAGGCAGTGATGGGGTGATGGAGCAGGCAGTGATGGGGTGATGGAGCAGGCAGTGATGGGGGTGATGGAGCAGGCAGTGATGGGGGTGATGGAGCAGGCAGTGATGGGGTGATGGAGCAGGCAGTGATGGGGTGATGGAGCAGACAATGATGGGGTGATGGAGCAGGCAGTGATGGGGTGATGGAGCAGGCAGTGATGGGGTGATGGAGCAGACAATGATGGGGTGATGGAGCAGGCAGTGATGGGGTGATGGAGCAGACAATGATGGGGTGATGGAGCAGACAATGATGGGGTGATGGAGCAGGCAGTGAGGGGAGTGATGGGGGTGATGGAGCAGGCAATGATGGGGTGATGGAGCAGACAATTATGGGAGTGATGGAGCAGGCAGTGATGGGGTGATGGAGCAGACAATGATGGGAGTGATGGGGGTGATGGAGCAGGCAATGATGGGGTGATGGAGCAGGCAGTGATGGGGTGATGGAGAAGGCAGTGATGGGGTGATGGAGAAGGCAGTGATGGGGTGATGGAGAAGGCAATGATGGGAGTGATGGGGTGATGGAGCAGGCAATGATGGGGGTGATGGATAAGGCAGTGATGGGGTGATGGAGAAGGCAGTGATGGGGTGATGGAGAAGGCAATGATGGGAGTGATGGCGTGATGGAGCAGGCAATGATGGGGGTGATGGAGCAGGCAATGATGGGGTGATGGAGCAGACAATGATGGGAGTGATGGGGTGATGGAGCAGGCAATGATGGGAGTGATGGGGAGAAGGCAGTGATGGGGTGATGGAGAAGGCAGTGATGGGGAGAAGACAATGATGGGGTGATGGTCGAGAGGGCAATGATGGGGTTGTGGGTGAGAATGCAATGATGGTGGTGGTGGAAAGGGCAATAAATGGGGGTGGTGCAGGAGGAGGAAATTATGGAGGTGGTGGAATGGGCAATGATGGGAGTGGTGGGGGAGAAAGCAAAGATAGTGGTGGAGAAGAAAATGATGGAGGTGGGGGAGAGGACAATAATGGGATGCGAGGGGAGGAGGACAATGAGGGGTGTGGGGGATTGGGATATACATAATAAAGGAGACTATGTAATATATACCTGTATGTGTGTGTGTGTGGCTATATAACATCAATAATCTATATATATATGTATATATACACACGTAGCTTTGACGCCATAAAAGGAGGGGGGCCCGGACACATTTCTTGCACAGGGACCCCAAGCTGTCAGTGTCTGCCCCCTGTCCGCCAAAATAATTTGTACTTTCTGTCACATTATTAAAAATTAGTATTAAAAAAGCCATTAGGTCTTCATCCAGCATCATCAAGCTAATACATACATATAGAGAACTGCAAGAAGTTGAAAGTCTAGAAATTTAGAAATAATAGCAGAGTTAGTAGCAGACTAAAAATTAGATCTTTGAGTGTAGTGTGGGCTCTTCGGATGCTTCCGAATTATCAACGACCAAAGGGGCGGCAAATTTTTCGACCGCCCCGGGCGCCACAAACAGTTGCTACGCCACTGCTCATAAGACAGTGTTTGCCGACCGGTCACCATTCTGGTTGCTCTTTTCTGAACTTGCTCCAGTTTGTTTATTTCAGTCTCTTTATTTCTTTCTGTTTCTCTTTCTTCCAAAAATAAGACAGATCTTAAACCTTTCTTGATCTCTTTTATCCCAGGGAGTGTTTTAGCTAGCCAGTGTTGCAGAATTAGATGTTTTGTCACTATTGCAATGGTGTGAAACAAGTCATGTAGCCGACCCCTCTTGTTTTACCTGTCGTAAAGTGAAATAACCAACACAATAGATCTACTTCTACCCATATCCCACATATCTTTAGACACATATCCTGGACTTTTAACCAGAGTTCTTGTGTCCTGGGACATGACCACAATCCATGTTCTGTGTCTGTTTTGGGCATTGTACATTTTGGGCAACTTGTCTGCCTATCAGGATTCTGCGGAGTCGGAGGTATATTGAAGCCACATATTGTTTTATGCATTATTCTGAACTGACTATCTCTCCATTGTTCATTGATTATTTGCTTTCTTACCAATTCCCAGCCCCGCAGAATCTTGTGCTCAAGTTCTTCATCATGTATTTGTTTTTCCCATTTGTGAAATATGTTGCCCTTCCCTGAAGGGCGTAATATGTCCCTCAGCATCCCATATATTGAGGTGATAGATATTTCTCCAATGTCTTTGGTAACCAAGTCCTCCCATATTTCTGAATCGATTTCCTTCCTCACATCCTGAAGGAGGTCTAACACATAATGCTTTAATTGACTATATAACAGCAAATGAAATCTCGGCAGCTCAAATTTGTCTATCACTTTCCTCTGGAATTCCTCTGGAATTCTCTTCCTGAGGAAGTGGTGATGGCCAACTCACTGAATGAATTTAAGAAAGGAATGGAGGCTTTTCTTGTGAGTAACAGTATAGAAGGTTACGGATAACAGAATATTATAGGTAGATGCAGCGTCGGACTGGCCCACCGGAGAACCGGAGGATTCTCCGGTGGGCCCTGGCATCTGGTGGGCCCTGGCACCTGCTGGCATACAGGGCCAGCAGTTGCCTAGGGCCCCCGCTGCTCCAGGGGCCCCCAGCCAGTGGTGTGTCGCACACCATGCAGCTGCTATGGGGGCCCCTGCCAGCGGAGTAGCAGCGGGTGTCAGGAGGCAGGAGCCCCTGTCCCCGCTGCTAAAGAGAAATGAATATTCACTGCGAAGCAGGTCTCCACCCCCAGAGGCCCCGCCCCCAGCCCAGTAAGCTGCTCTGCAGACTACAGCTGTAAATCAGGGCCGGCGCCGCCCTCAGTCCTCTCTGCTCCTGACTCACAGCCAGTGGGCGATGACGTCACTACATCGCGCACCCGCTGTGTGTCTGGCAGAGGGGGCAGCTCCTGACACTGAAGCCGGCATCAGCGTGGGAGCGAGGAGGAGAGGTGAGTATTGTGTTTTGTTTTTTTTTTTATATCTCTCTCACTCTATCTGTATCTATCTATCTATCTATCTATCTCTCTTATATCTATCTATCTTTCTATCTCTATCTATTATCTATATCTATCTATCGCTCTATCTTTATATCTATCTTTCTATCTCTACATCTATCTCTATATCTATCTATCTATCTATCTATCTATCTATCTATCTCTATATCTATCTATCTTACTCTATCTATCTCTATATCTATTATCTCTATATTTATTATCTATCTAGCTACCATCTATATCTAGCTATCTTTATCTATATATATCTCTATCTAATATCTATATCTATCTATCTCTATACCTATCTATTTATCTATCCGTTATCTATCTCTATATCTTTTCTCTGTATCTATCTATCTCTATATCTATATCTCTCGCTATCTATCGCTCTATCTCTATATCTCTCTATAGCTATCTATATATCTATCTATCTCTATATCTATCTCTCTGTATATCTATCTATCGCTCTATCTCTATATCTTTCTATCTCTATATCTATATATCTATCTATCTTTCTCTATCTATTTATCTCTATATCTTTTCTCTGTATCTATCTCTCTCTATATCTATATCTATCTATCTCTATATATCTATTATCTCTATATCTATATATATTTCTCTCTATATCTCTCTCTATATCTATCTATCTATTTATCTCTATCTCTATATCTATCTCTCTGTATATCTATCTATCTTTCTATCTCTATATCTATCTCTATATCTATCTATCTTTCTCTATCTATCTATCTATCTATTTATCTCTATCTATTATCTATCTCTATCTATCTATCGCTCTATCTCTATATCTATCTTTCTATCTCTACATCTATCTCTATATCTATCTTGCTATCTATCTCTATTTCTATCTATATCTATATCTATCTATTATGTCTATCTATCTAGCTATCTCTATTATCTATATCTACCTATCTCTATATCTTTCTATCTTACTCTATCTCTATATCTATCTGTTATCTCTATATTTATTATCTATCTTTATCTATCTCTATCTATTATCTATATCTATCTCTCTATCTATTTATCGATCTCTGTATCTATCTCTCTCTATATCTATCTCTCTCTATATCTATCTCTCTCTCTATCTACCGCTCTCTCTATCTCTATCTATCTTTATATCTATATCTATCTCTATATCTATCTATTATCTCTATATCTATCTACCTATCTATCTCTATATCTCTATATCTATCTCTATATCTCTCTCTATATCTCTCTCTATAGCTATCTATATATTATCTCTATATCTATCTATCTATATATTATCTCTATATCCATATCTATCTCTATATCTATCTATCTCTATATCTATCTATCTCTATATCTATCTTTCTATCTAACACTATATCTCTGTATCTATCTCTATATCTCATTATCTATCTATCTCTATCTCTCTCTCTTTATCTATCTATCTATTGATCTATCCATCTATCTCTATATCTATCTCTATATCTATCTATTATCTCTATTATCTATATCTATCTATCCATCTATCTATCTAGCTATCTCTATCTATCTCTATATCTCTCTCTATATCTGTCTATCTTTCTAACTCTATATCTATCTATCTCTATACATATCTCTATATCTAGCTATTATCTCTATATCTATCTCTATATCTATCTATCTCTATATCTATTATCTCTATATCTATCTATCTCTATATATATCTCTATATCTATTTTTATTTATAGCCATCTATCTATATATATTTATCTCTATATCTATCTATATATGTCTATATTATTATTATTATTATTATTATTATTATTATATCTGTATATCTCTATCTATTATCTATCTCTATTATGTATCTCTATCTATATATCTATCTCTATATCTTTCTATCTATAGCTATCTATCTCTATATCTATCTATCTATCCATTATCTATTTTCTATCTATCTCTATATCTATCTATCTACCTATCGATCTATCTATCTATCTATATTTCTTTCTATATCTATCTTTATATCTATCTCTATCTATCTCTATCTATCTCTATGAATCTTTCTATCTATATCTATCCATTATCTTCTTTCTATCCATTATCTACTATCTATCTCTATATCTATCTATTTCTACATCTATCTTTCTATCTATATCTATCTAACTCTATATCTATATATCTATATAGCATTATTCCCTATGAGGGGGGCAGTATTATACCCTATGAGGGGGCAGCATTATACCCTATGAGGAGGCAGCATTATACCCTATGAGGAGGGCAGCATTATTCCCTATGAGGGGGGCAGTATTATACCCTATGAGGGGGGCAGTATTATACCCTATGAGGGGGTGCATTATACCCTATGAGGGGTTGCATTATACCCTATGAGGGGGCAGCATTATTCCCTATGAGGGGGGCAGTATTATACCCTATGAGGGGGGCAGTATTATACCCTATGAGGAGGCAGCATTATACCCTATGAGGAGGGCAGCATTATTCCCTATGAGGGGGGCAGTATTATACCCTATGAGGGGGGCAGTATTATACCCTATGAGGGGGTGCATTATACCCTATGAGGGGGGCAGTATTATACCCTATGAGGGGGTGCATTATACCCTATGAGGGGGTGCATTATTCCCTATGAGGGGGGCAGTATTATACCCTATGAGGGGGTGCATTATACCCTATGAGGGGGTGCATTATTCCCTATGAGGGGGGCAGTATTATACCCTATGAGGGGGGCAGTATTATATTCTATGAGATGGCTGCATTATATTCTATGAGATGGCTGCATTATACTATGTGAGGGGGCTGCTTTATATTCTATGAGGGGGCTACCCCAACTCCTGCTACATAATTAAGACATGTACAACCTTATATTATACCCGGATATTAGCGTGTTTTACCGCATAATTGGTGGTCTGGTATTTAACTCTGTGCAGCTACATAGTGGGCCCCAAGAATGATTTTCTCTGGTGGGCCCAAGGTGTTCCAGTCCGACGCTGGGTAGATGGTTGACCCAGCTTAGGGGAAGGAATTTTTTTCCCTATGGAGAAAATTGGCTTCTACTCTGTGGGTTTTTTGCCTTCCCCAGGATCAACAATGCAGAACAGCTGCACTAAAAATAGGCTGAACTAGATGGACATAAGGTCTTCCGTCAGCCTTCAAAACTATGTTACTATGTTACTTCCAATCCCCCCCGTCAACCAGCGGCCTTCTTGTAGATGTAGTAAGTCCCCTAACGTTTATATACCTTCCCCAACCACTCTGTATAATTTACTTTCTCTTCCTAATCTAAAGCCAGGAAATGCCCAAGGATTCAGGTGTTTCGACACTCTTCACGTCATTTTTAGTTTTTTTCTTACTGCCTTCCATGTGGCAATGGTATCTTTACATATTACCGAGTATTTAATGTTTGGCGGTATGTGTGACAGCAGCGTATGCAGCAGCGCCGTCAGGTCTCACAAGCCACAAAACTCCATTTCCAATTTGTAGTCAGTATATCGGCCCATTTTTTTAATCCAGTCTATTACATTCCTCATTAAACACGATAAATTGTATCCCCTAATATTTGGCAATCCCACTCCCCCTCCCTTCTTTGTGTGCATTAGAGTTCTTATAGCCAATCTCGCTCTTTTACCCCTCCAGATGAATTTAGAAAAGGCCCTGTTTAATCTGAGAACATTTGCGTGACGAATTAACATTGGGATAGTTTGCATTGGGTACAGTGATCTCGCAAAGCTTGTCATCTTGATTAGGTGGCAGCGACCCAGCAGCGAGAGGGGTAGATTTCCCCACCTCTCCAACTCCTCTATTTTGTCTATGATAGGCTTATAATTGAGATCATAAATCTGTTTCGGCGTTCTCCCTAAATAAATTCCCAAGTACTTTATAGATGTTGTCGCTTTCGGGATACCCATTATATTACTCTCCTGGCCACGTTTTACCTCACTCCTCATGAACAGAATCTCACAATTAGACTTACTTAAATGAAAGCCTGAGAATTTTCCAAACTTTTCAATTTCAAGCAGCAACATAGGGAGATCTTCCTCTCAGTTGTTCATGAACAGAATTATGTAATCTGCAAATAGGGCATTTTTGACTGTCTCATTTCCCACCTTTATCCCTTTGTAGGAACTGCAATCACTTAAATATCTCAACATATGTTCTATTGCTAAATTAAACAGAAAGGGGAAAGCGGGCACCCCTGCCTTGTTCCTTTTTTCAGCTCGAAGGCATCTGAGAGAAACTCCAGTGTGTATACCCTCGCTTTGGGATTCTGATATAGTACTGCCAAAAATTGTCTAAACGGACCTATCAGATTTATTTTATCCAACACTTGACCCAGCCATGGCCACCTCACATTATCGAACGCTTTTTCTGCGTCCAGTGTGACCATAGCTGGATCCTCTCCCTTATCCTAATGCTTCCCTCGAATCTTGTCTAGCAATAAC
Organism: Dendrobates tinctorius; assembly: GCF_039654945.1. NCBI lineage: Eukaryota > Metazoa > Chordata > Amphibia > Anura > Dendrobatidae > Dendrobates > Dendrobates tinctorius. The sequence continues at coordinate 5,401,442 of NW_027361864.1, forward strand.
ATGGCTTTCCTTATATTAGTAACGGCTGATCTTCCCTTCACAAAACCTGTTTGTTGCTTTGATATCAATCTAGGCAGTATCCTAGCCAGCCTGTCTGACATTATTTCTGAGAGTTTAACATCTTGATTTATTAATGATATCGGTCTATATCCTGAAGGGTCTTCCAAATCCTTCCCTCCCTTTGGGAGAAGCTTTATGTAGGCCGTATTCATCCCTTCTGATGTAGCTTCCCCTTGCAAAATGTGATTATATAAATCTTTAAGCGTGGGAACTATTTTCTCACTCAGTGCCTTATAAAATGAACCATTAAATCCATCGGGCCCTGGAGCCTTATTGTCCCTCAGTCCTTTTATTGCCATACTAATTTCTTCCTCCGTGATGCAACCATTTAAATCCTGTAATTCCTCCTCCGTCAGTTTAGGGATATCAATTCTACCCAGCCATGTCTCCCCCGCTACATCTTGATGATCCTCATCTTTGATTAACCTAGCATAGAATTTGCCCAGAACTCGGTTTACATCTTTGGGATTAGTCAGTCGTTGTCCTTTTTTATCTCTAATTGCCATTATAGATGTACCCACATATCTTCCCCTAGCCAAATTAGCCAGTATTCTCCCTGCTTTGTCACCATACCTATTTAATTCTACCTCCCAGTGATTTCTATATAATTGCTCTCTTTTTTCCGCCCATTCTTCAAAATTTTTTTTGGCCCGCATCCATTTATCTTTATCCTCATCCAGTAGTGAGTTCTTATATTTTGTGTAGGTGCTCCTAACTTCGCTGCTTGCTCCTAAGTACTGCTCTTTTATTCGTTTTTTTATTCTCTGCGAAGCCATGATGTTTCCCCTTATCACCACCTTCGCTGTTTCCCAATATAGTCTGGGGTTAGATTTGTGCTCCTCATTATACATTGAAAACTCTGTCCACCATTCCCCCATCCGTTTCACAAAATCTTGCTCTTTTGTCATGTTTCCTGGGAATCGCCATAGATAGTCCGTCCCTTTCTGATGTGCATCAGCTAAGTCTAGAGATATAGGACTATGATCAGATATCATCATGTCCTCAATATTGACATCACACATTTTGTGTAGTATCTTATCTGACACAAAGAACATGTCTATTCCTAACCATGTCTTGTGTGCATGAGAGTAATGTGAATATTCCCGATCCATAGGGTGTGACGTTCTCCACGCATCTTTCAGCTGCCAATTCGATATCATATCTTCCAAATAACCTTTTTTCCCCCATATCTCTTCCCTTCTCCTGGATTTAATCTTATTAAGCTCCCTTTTCTGTCCTCTTCCTCCTTAAGCACCTCATTACAATCTCCTCCTATGATTATGTTGTTACCACTATCAGCCAGTATTTTGGTCTGTAAGGACACAAAAAATTTCTTTTGAATTATGTTGGGGGCATATATATTGTACAGGGTAATACTTTCATTATTTATCTCTAATTTCAAATGGATTAACCTACCCTCCTGGTCCATTTCTATGGATGAAACTCTGTGTGCCAGTGCTTTATGTATAAGTATTAGGACTCCTGCTTTTCTGTCTACCGAGCTAGAACCATAAACTTCTCCCACCCATAATTTCCTCATTCTAAAAAAGTCTTCTTTACCCAAGTGTGTCTCCTGCAGCAAGGCTAGATCTCTTTTCAATCTTTTCAGGTGACGAAGTATCATCATCCTTTTATGTGGTGGGTGCAACCCTTTTATATTCCATGTTATTAATCTAACCATTTTTAATTGCAAAATGTTTTTTTCTGCGAGGACGTGTGAAGCTTCTCCCTCTCAGGTATGTACTGCCAGTCAATGTCATCTCAGTCAGTAATAAATTAATTAGTACAATAGCAGTGGGCTCATGAACTTTAACTTCCCTCCCTCCCTTTTTTCCCCCTTCTCATCTCACCTTCTCTCCATATAACAACCTCTTTGTTGACTCCTCTTTTTTCCGCCATTATCCAAACCAAAAGAGAAACAATTTCCCGCTCGCCTATTATCCCATATCTATCATGTTGTACCTATTTTATATCCATTCTCTATCTGAGCCCTGACCGTCATGTAACCTTGAAACTCTGAAATCTTAGATCAACATCTAGTTCCCTTAATTTATCATATCCATTTCCTAACATCTTAATATTCACAACCATATTATCTTAAAGTCCTTCTCCATCTCCCCTTTTTGATGTCAGAGCGGTATAAAAATACTTTACTCCCACCCCCTTCATCCTCCCAAGCAATATCTCCCAATGTGAACCTCGCATTTGTATGATACTTTCCCCCTGGAAGATATCTTAATTTAACACAAAATACTCCCATCAACATTCAATGAAGATCTTGTCTTCTACCTAGTATATACTTCACATCTGGTCATCATTATCCCAACTTCAAATATGTCTTTTTGTTGTGAAAACCTCACAATGTCCATAAACCTGGAAGTCACAAATTCGCCATCAGCCAGTATGATCAGCTTGCAGACCAATTAAATCAGCATTCTCCATTCAGTCCAACAGGACCTGAGAAAAGAAATAGGATGGGAAAAAAAAGAAAGAAATAGGAGAAGGGGGGATCTCTCCACCAGCTGTCCTGTAGTCTTCCTTGAACATACATAGTTCCATCTGATATTGACCCGGTCAGGTGAATATTGGATTCTCTTCACTGTAACCAATCCATCCCTAAGGTCCCGTGCACACATTAAGTATTTGGTGAGTTTTTTACCCCAGGATTTGTAAGCCAAAACCAGGAGTGGAACGGTCAGAGGAAAAGCATAATAGAAACATTTGCATCACTTCTGTATTTTTCACCCACTCTTGGTTTTGGCTTATAAATACTGGGGTAAGAAAACTCACCAAATACTGAATGTGTGCAGGTGGCCTAATGCTCGGATGCTCACTTGGAAAAACTAGTACAATGGGAGTCAATGGGAAATCTGAGCATTACTCCGGCAGATGCTACAAAGAGATTTGAGTGGCTGACAAAATGTTGAAATGGATGTAAAACTGCTGAATCGAAGAACAGCATGGGGACCAACCCTGGAAGCATCTCTGCCTCCCATATCGCTGCTGAGAGCAATGCTGTCACACTTTTACTTTACTTTAATAACTGACAATAAAACATTCAAAATCGAAGCTAAATTAGAGAATACGGTAAAAAACACTTTCCTGTATAATGACTTGTAGATAAGACAACATTTAAAAAAGGATTTAAAAAAAACTAAATTTAAGTTACTGAAAATTAGAATTTTTATTAAAAAAGTGGAAATTTCATTGTAATTTATGAAATATGCAAGAACTGCCAAAAATTAGATGTCAGAGGGACTCTGATATAACCTGTATTAGACATAAACGATGGCCTCGTGAACATTCTGTTCAAATGGTCATGTAGTGGTACTCCTAAACTCATAAAAGCTATGCACTAAGTGCAAAGCCTGCCCAAAATTACAAGTAGGGTCATCCATTCAACCTTCAAGACAACATCTGGAAGGCCTCATTCAAATAATTAGAAAGCTTAGTTGTGGTACTCCTACACTCATAAAGGCTCTGCACACAGTGCAAAGCCTGACACAAATTACAAGCAGGGTCATTCACAGACCCTTTAAGTGAACAACTAGAGAGCCTCATTCAAACATTCAAGATTAAAAAATGACTTTATGTGCTGCTGTCCTCTGGTGGTTGTCTCAGTTGTCTGATGGGAATTTTTTCAACATATTTTCCACAATGACCTTCTGGTATAGCACCATTTTATTAGACTTCTCATCCTCAGGAAGGAGATATGCAAAGTTCTCATTATAGCGTGGGTCTAGCAGAGTGAACAGCCAGTACTCTTTTTTGGCCAAGATGAATATAATGCGAGGGCCACGGGAAAGGTAATGGTACATAAAGTTTGCAATATGTGACAAGATCCCTGCAGCCAACACTCCTCCTCAATTTCCTGCCTTCATATTCTTAACTTTTTTTTTTGAAGACGGGGACAACATTTGCCCTTCTCCAATCTTCTAAGACTTCTGTTCTCGAGCATTTTTCAAAGATTCTGGCTAGTGGTTCTGCAATTTCCACTGCTATCCTCTTACCCTAGGATGTAATTCATCTCTACCAGGAGATTTAAATTCATTTCAATTAGCTGTTTCCTCACAATCTCTCTGTTTATGGAAAGTGTGGATTCCTTTATCCTTCGATAGCACCATGAAGATGAATTGATGTTACAATTGCTATCTTAGAGAACACAGCTGCAAAATAAGAATTTCAAATTTCGGCCTTCTCAACATCATTTTTGACCACTTAACCATATTCATCCTGTAAAAATCCTATAGCATCTTTAACTTTTATTTTGCTTTTGACATAAGCTCCAAATCTGATTTTATTGCTCTTGGTCTCCCTTGCAAGCCTCACTTCACTACTGGCTTTACTTTTCTAACCCTTGCCCTGCATTCACTACATACAGAAAGGTATGGGAAGTACCAGTTCTTCTTAGTTGCATATTATTCATCCTGTGATTAAACAGGAAAATTTTGTTTCTACTTTTATTTGATCGTTCACTTTTTTTGTTGATCCAAATTGAATGTATATTTAAAATGTTTCAATAAAAACAGATTAAATATAATAAAGGAAATCAGTGAATTATTTGTGATTGTGTCTTTTTCTGGCTTTGATGCAGCATGAAGAATACAGAATGCTCCACCTTGTACAGTCTTCATCCTAAACAAGAGACAGAAGAGCCACATGGATTTGTGGCAAAAGTTGGAGAGAGAGTAGTCTGAATTGAGTTGGGAAACATTTGCACTTTCCTCTCAGTCATTGAGCTGAAGCTGGCTAGCCGTGAGTCAATTCCAAACTTGACAACTTTGCATCTGTAGCAGCACAGTAATTCAGGTGCTTGTTACTTCTTTTGCTTTCAAGTCACAAGCTGACCAGTGTTGATGGGAACACACTTGCTTTATTTCAAACAATGCTTTGTGAAAGCAGCACATGGCTCTTATCTCAGACCTTCCCCAAGGCTAGCTGAGGAGTAACTATAGTACTCTGTAAGGAGCCTCAGCACCAAGCTTCTCTCCACATGACTACCTCACTTTTCTTATGGCTATTTAAACCTCATTCTGGTAGGATCCATTTAACCTATGGAGACAACTGTTATCAAGAAAAAAGATGGCGCACAAGATGGCGAGTTTTTGCTATTGTATTATAATAGTCAAAATAGTGTACAAAATTAAAAACTGATTTGGCCAAAGCTGCAAAAAATATTCTACTCCTTGGTTCTGGATTGCACATGCATGCAAATTAGATTGCATGAGACCCAATGCATTTTTTATCTGATTTTGCTTACGGATGTCAGAGCACTAAAATGCTTGGATTCTCTTCACTGTAACCAATCCATCCCTAAGGTCCCGTGCACACATTGAGTATTTGGTGAGTTTTTTACCCCAGTATTTGTAAGCCAAAACCAGGAGTGGAACGGTCAGAGGAAAAGAATGATAGAAACATTTTCATCACTTCTGTATTTTTCACCCACTCTTGGTTTTGGCTTACAAATACTGGGGTAAAAAAACCTCACCAAATACTAAATGTATGCATGTGGCCTAATGCTCGGATGCTCACTTGGGAAAACTAGTACAATGGGAGTCAATGGGAAATCTGAGATTTACTCCGGCAGATCCTACAAAGAGATTTGAGTGGCTGCAAAATGTTGAAATGGATGTAAAAACTGCTGAATCGAAGGACAACAGCATGGGGAAGATCCCTGGAAGCAACTCTGTTCCCATATCGCTGCTGAAAGCAATGCTGTCACACTTTTACTTCACTTTAATAAGAGACAATAAAACATTCAAAATCGAAGCGAAATTAGAGTTTACAGAAAAAAAAGTTAAAAAACATTCTTTCCTGTATAATGACTTGTAGATAAGACAAAATTTAAAAAAGGATTTTAAAAAAACATAATTTAAGTAAATGAAAATTAGAATTTTTATTAAAAAAGTGGAAATTTCATTGTAATTTATGAAGGATGCAAGAACTGCGAAAAATTGGATGTCAGAGGGACTCTGATATACCCTGTATTAGACATAAAGGATGGCCTCGTGAACATTCTGTTGAAATAGCCATATAGTGGTACTCCTAAACTCATAAAAGCTATGCACTAAGTGCAAAGCCTGCCCAAAATTACAAGTAGGGTCATCCATTCAACCTTCAAGACTACATCTGGAAGGCCTCATTCAAATAATGAGAAAGCTTAGTTGTGGTACTCCTACACTCATAAAGGCTCTGCACACAGTGCAAAGCCTGACACAAATTAGAAGCAGGGTCATTCACAGACCCTTTAAGTGAACAACTAGAGAGCCTCGTTCAAACATTCAAGATTAAAAAATGACTTTATGTGCTGCTGTCCTCTGGTGGTTGTCTCAGTTGTCTGATGGGAATTTATTCAACATATTTTCCACAATGGCTATCTGGTATAGCACCCTTTTATTAGACTTGTCATCCTCAGGAAGGAGATATGCAAAGTTCTCATTATAGCATGGGTCTAGCAGAGTGAACAGCCTGTACTCTTTTTTGGCCAAGATGAATATAATGTGAGGGCCACGGGAAAGGTAGTGGTACATAAAGTTTGCCATATGTGACAAGATCCCTGCAGCCAACACTCCTCCTCAATTTCCTGCCTTCATATTCATATGGTTTTTTTTTAAGACAGGGACATTTGCCCTTCTCCAATCTTCTAAGACTTCTGTCCTCGAGCATTTTTCAAAGATTTTTTGATTCTTTTTCAAAGAATTGAACCAGAAGGGAACTGAAGGTAACTGTACACAGTCACTGTAAACAATGTTTCTGTTTGTTTTCACTTTCACCCCAATAATCCTTCACTTTCGGCTAATTCCCCTAATCCCCACTCCTAGTAAGGAACTTTTCATCTCTTCTTCAATCCTCCCCATCCACCTCGCCTCCTCCTCAAAACTGTTCCTTAACATACAATCCTCTGTCTCCAAACACAGACCCCTCATGCCCTCCCCTGCTCCCACCTGCTAACACTTTCTCTGCTCCTTCTCACTGCTGGTGATATCTCTCCAAATCCTGGTCCTCCTCACCACATTCCCACAGTCATTTCTACCTCCCATCCACGCTCTATCACAACCTTCCGTAACCACTCCAACCTTATACCCATTCACCCAGCCCCCGCTTCCCCAGTCCCACTAACAGGAGCTCTGTGGAACGCTCGCTCTGTCTGCAACAAGCTTTCCTACATCCATGATCTTTTTGTTACTACCAAACTTTCCTTCCTCGCCATCACTGAAACCTGGCTCACCCCTTCTGACACAGCCTCTCCTGCTGCACTTTCATATGGTGGCTTCCACCTTTCTCACACCCCCCGCCCCAGCAGCAAACATGGTGGAGGAGTTGGTTTTCTCCTGTCAGATACCTGCTCCTTCACCCCAATCCCACTGCCACCCTCTGTTACCCTCCCTTCCTTTGAGGTGCACTCTGTGCGCATCTACTCCCCCTCCAACCTCCAACTGGCTGTCATCTACCGGCCCCCAGGGCCTGCCACCACCTTCTTTGACCACTTCACCACCTGGCTACTTCATTTCCTTTCCGCGGACATCCCTACTATCATCATGGGCGACTTCCTCAGCTTCCACTAAACTTCTATCTCTCACTTCCTCCTTCGGCCTCACTCAATGGTCTTCTACAGCCACCCACAAAGATGGCCACACACTGGACCTCATCTTCACCCGCCTCTTCTCCCTATCTAACCTCTTTATCTCACCTCTTCCTCTCTCTGACCACAACCTTCTCACATTCTCTTCCCTCTCCACTCCATGTCTACAATCCCCACCCCACAAACTTTCACACCCTCGCAGAAATCTTAAACACCTTGACCTACACTCATTCTCTGAATCCCTCCTCCCTCTCACAGATATAAGTTCCTTACACAATGCGGATGACGCTGCTGCTCTATATAACACCACAATGGCTGTAGCTTTGGAATCTGCTGCCCCACTTACACATACCAAAGCTCGCAAAATCAACAGACAGCCCTGGCACACCAGCCTGACCAAAGAACTGAGGCGAGCTTCCAGGGCTGCTCAGCGCAGATGGAAAAGATGCCACTCCAACGAGCACTTCATCGCATTCAAACAGTCTCTCACTACTTTCAAGACCACACTCGCCACAGCGAAACAAACCTACTTCTCATCGCTCATATCCGCCCTGTCTCACAACCCTAAACAGTTATTCAACAACTTCACTTCTCTCCTCCGTCCCCCAGCAACTCCTCCCTCCCCACTCATCTCAGCTGAAGACTTTGCCTCATTTTTCAAGCAGAAGATTGATAACATCAGAGACAGTTTTGGTCAACAACCCCCAGAGCCCCTCCTCCCAACTTCCCAGCCCTCCACCTCCAAAACCAACTTCTCCACCATTACAGAAGATCTGTTAGGCGTCAGATTCCTGGCACTGCACAGCGGGAATCCAGAGCCAGACATCCTGCGGTCTCCCATTCTTCCTCGACCAGTTCACATGGTCCGGTTTTCTGAACCATCCACCGGGTCATCAGACTTATCGTCTGACGAGTTTGAGGTTAACGCCATCGTGGGGCGCAGGTTTGTCCGTGGCAAAAAGTTTTATTTGGTGGACTGGAAGGGTCATGGTCCCGAGGCTCGGACCTGGGAGCCGGTGGAGAACATTCATGCACCGCTCCTGATCGCGGCTTTTGAGCGCAGTGAGGCTCAGAGGGGAGGGGGCCCATGTTAGGCGTCAGATTCCTGGCACTGCACAGCGGGAATCCAGAGCCAGACATCCTGCGGTCTCCCATTCTTCCTCGATCGCTCCGGGTGTTGCTCAGCAAACACGGCGAGCCAGGCTTGCTGCTCAGACTCGCTCTGGCAGCCTGGATGTTGCTGCCACCTCTGGTGCAGCAATGGCAGCACAACCTGCTTTGCAGGGAACCGCTCCTGAGGCTAAGTCCTCATGCCGTGCTACTGGGCATGCCCGCAACTTGACCTCTCACTGGAGAGCAGGGGTCACATGCTCAGGTCCTGCGTCGGATCTGACTGGTCCTTCCCAAGCTAATGGAAGGTTCCGGAAGCGCATCGCTATAAAAAGCCCGCAGGGCGGCTCGGCGATGCGCTAGTGTAGACTTATCTTGCTATGTGTGTGAATGGTGACGGATGCATGGACTGGTGGCTGACTCATGAAACCCCTTCCCTCGGATAATACGATTGGTGACAGAGTGTGTTCTTAGGTCAGCACCGGGTAGAGGCAAGCTACGCCACAGTGCTCCTTCGCCTACACTAGCGTCCGTCGGTGCCCGGTCCTCGGCGCCGACGCTTGCGGCTATAGTTGCCGCTGCGCTGCATTAACGGCAGCTATTGGTGTTCGCGGCTGCGACGCCACACGCTGACTCCTGTGACGATAACAGGGCCAGCACCTTTGTATATATTTCTGGCAAGCGACTCTGTGTCTGAACAGAGCCGCTCCTAGCGTTCGGGTGATGTTAACCCGTGCGCACTACTTCACCTTCTGGTGCATCTGCCATTGCCCAGCAGCGGTCTTACCAACTACCGCACGGTGGACCCCGGGCGGCGAACGCACCTCTTATTATTTTATATCTGGTGCGTTCCGCCGACCATAACATTACACTAGCGCCAGGCTCTGGCTGGCAATGGCAGATGTGCAGAAGCTGCAGCGCTACATTCGGCAGCTGGAGATCAGGTTGGCGGCTATCGAGAGCACCAACTCAGCTGCGAATGCTGCGCTAGCTGCCGCCCAGACGGTCGCTGAGGCCGTCTCACGTGTACCCACACTCTTGCCCTCGCCGACAATCTCTTCCCTCCCGCTCCCCGATAAGTTTTCGGGTGAAAGCGCCACCTGTAGGGGATTCGTCAGTCAGTGCTCCATTCACCTGGAGTTGCTGGCTGCACGGTTTCCTACAGAGCGGGCTAAGGTGGGCTTCATTGTCTCCTTATTGTCTGGCCGGGCATTGCAGTGGGCCACGCCATTGTGGGAACGTGATGATCCTGTGGTTCAGGGGCCTGCTCAGTTCCTCGCGGCTCTGAAGCAGGTCTTCTTAGGACCACGGGTCACGCACGATACGGCTCTCCAACTGTTGTCGTTAACACAAGGGTCACTCTCGGTTAGCCATTATGCTGTCCGGTTTCGGACATTGGCTTCCGAATTGGAGTGGCCGGACAAAGTATTAGTCCCAGTGTTCTGGAGAAGCCTAGCTGAGTACGTCAAGGATGCTCTAGCTACCCGAGATATTCCCACAACTCTAGAGGAATTGATCGCCGTCTCCACCCGTATTGATCTCCGGTTCACGGAGCGCGGGTTGGAGAGGACTCTATCCAGACGTAAAATTAACCTGGCTCCCACCTTTACTGAACCACTGAGCCATTCCGCACAGGAGTCTCCCTCCACCGAGCCCATGGAGGTATCTCGCACCGGCACTAAGCCACGTCAGGTGCGGGGCTCCGTGCGCTGTTATCACTGCCAACACTTTGGCCACACGGCTGGCACATGTCCTCAGCGGCCGAAGGGACGACCCCGTTCCATGGTTGTAGGTGGTGGCCAGTCCCAGATGGAGTCCTTTTCGCCTAAGCCGGTATTCCGGGGTACCCTAGATAATGGTTCCTCCACCTGGGAGGCAGAGGTCACTCTGGATTCCGGGGCCGAGGGGAACTTTATGTCCTCGAGTTTTGCCCAGAGTCACACTATCCCTCTGGTATTACTCCCACAACCTCTGACCATCAGGGTGGTGGATGGGGCACCATTGCCGTCTCGAGTGACCCATCAGACGGTCCCACTCGGTCTCGCCATGTCCCCCTCACATCGGGAGACCCTGTCCTTGCTTATTATGCCTCATGGCATCGATCAGGTACTCCTTGGGGTTCCCTGGCTTCGTTGTCACTCCCCTCACATTGATTGGGCTTCCGGGAGAATATTGGGCTGGAGCAAGGACTGCGAGGGTAGGTGTCTCAGGGACAGTCTTCAGGTAGCGTCTACGGAGCTGCCTACAGACCTCTCCATGCTCCCTGAACCTTACCATCAATATGCGGACGTCTTCTCTAAGAAGTCCGCGGAGACACTCCCGCCGCACCGTCCCTATGACTGCCCGATTGACCTCCTGCCAGACACAGAACCTCCTCGAGGTTGTGTTTACCCATTATCTCTCCCGGAGATGGAGGCAATGTCCCAATACATCCGGGAGAACCTGGCACGGGGCTTTATCAGGAAGTCGGTGTCACCGGCCGGGGCAGGCTTCTTCTTCGTTCAGAAGAAGAGCGGAGAGTTACGCCCTTGCATCGACTACCGGGGTCTCAATGCCATCATGGTAAAGAATAAGTACCCTCTCCCGTTGATCTCTGAGTTGTTCAACAGGTTGCGTGGGGCGCGACTCTTTACTAAGCTAGATCTACAACCTGATCTGTATTCGCGAGGGAGACGAGTGGAAGACAGCTTTTAATACTCAGGATGGCCATTATGAATATCTGGTCATGCCCTTCTGCCTTTGTAATGCGCCCGCTGTCTTCCAGGACTTCGTCAACGACGTCTTCCGTGACATGCTTTCTACCTCGGTGGTGGTCTATCTGGATGACATCCTCATCTTTTCGCCAGATTTGCCCACCCACCGGAAAGATGTCTGCAGGGTATTTGACCGCCTACGGGCGAATTCCCTGTTCGCCAAGGTGGAGAAGTGTCAGTTCGAGCAGGAGTCCTTGCCATTTCTGGGCTACGTCATCTCGGCCCAGGGGTTGGCTATGGATCCGGCCAAGCTGCAAGCGGTTATGGACTGGCAGGAACCCCATTCTCTTAAAGCGGTGCAGCGCTTTTTAGGGTTCGTTAACTATTATCGCCAGTTCATACCCCACTTTTCCACCCTGGTAGCTCCTTTGGTTGCTCTCACGAAAAAAGGAGCTAATCCTAAGGCGTGGACCGAACAGGTTTCTAAGGCCTTTTCCTCCGTAAAGTCCCACTTTGCAGGCGCTCCCATTTTACACCATCCCGATGTGGATAAGCCATTTATCGTTGAGGTAGACGCTTCTTCCGTCGGTGCAGGAGCAGTCCTTTACCAAAAGGATGCTCAAGGTCGGAAGCATCCCTGCTTCTTCTATTCTAAGACCTTCTCACCGGTGGAGAAAAATTACTCCATCGGCGACAGGGAGCTGCTGGCCATGAAATTGGCTTTTTCCGAGTGGAGACATCTCCTGGAGGGAGCCCGGTTCCCCTTTCAGGTCTTCACGGACCATAAAAACCTGGTCTATCTTCAGACGGCCCAACGCCTGAATTCCCGCTAGGCCAGGTGGTCGCTCTTCTTTTCTCGCTTCCGCTTCACCCTACACTACCTCTCCGGGGAGAAGAACGTCCGAGCAGATGCCCTCTCACGCTCGGTGGTCTCAGCGGAGGAGGGAGAAGCGGAGCCTCGGTTAATTCTCCCTCCGGAGAGTTTTACGACCGTGGCTCCTATCGCTCTCGAGTCGGTACCGCCAGGCAAGACCTTAGTGCCCCCTCGGCTACGGCCAGAGGTTCTTGCCTTGGCACATGCCTCCAGGCTAGGTGGCCATTTTGGTAATAAACGGACCACCGAACTCCTGGCAAGGTCATATTGGTGGCCGCATATGGCTCGAGACGTCAAGGCATACGTGAAAGCATGCGTCTCGTGTGCCCGGAACAGGCCCTCTAGACAGAGGCCGGCGGGGCTCATTTCCCCTGCCAGTAGCGGATAGACCATGGGAAATGGTGGGCATGGACTTTATAGTTGGCCTGCCCAAGTCCAGTGGCAGTACGGTCATCTGGGTGGTTACCGACCATTTTTCCAAAATGGTACATCTGGTGCCACTCGCACGCCTACCCTCCGCCCGAGGTCTGGCCGTCCTGTTCATTAAGCATGTATTCCGTTTACATGGTATGCCGGACAAAATCGTAAGTGACCGAGGTCCCCAGTTTGCGTCTCGTTTTTGGAGGGAGCTCTGCAGCTTACTCAGCATCGAGCTAAATCTGTCTTCCGCCTACCATCCCGAGACGAATGGCTTGGTCGAAAGGGCCAATCAGACCTTGGTCACCTATCTACGACATTTTGTCTCTGCCAGGCAGGATGACTGGGCATCCTTGCTGCCTTGGGCTGAGTTTGCCCTAAACAATGCGGTGGCCGATTCCACTGGTCAGACGCCCTTTCTCCTAAATTATGGTCAGCACCCTCGCGTCCCTGTCCCAATGCCGGTGTCCTCCGCTGACTCCAGGGTGGGATCGCATGCAGGATGCTATCCGGGCATCTAAAGAAAGGATGAGGGCGTCCGCCGACACGCATCGGCGACCCGCACCAAGCTTCTCCCCTGGCGACATGGTGTGGCTCTCCACCCGGAATATCAAACTGCGGGTCGAGTCTCCCAAATTCGCACCACGTTACATTGGAACGTTCAAGGTCCTCGAGCGACTTAGCTCAGTGGTCTACCTACTGGCTCTTCCTCCACATTTGGCCATATTGGACGTGTTTCATGTGTCCCTCCTCAAACCAGTTCACATGGTCCGGTTTTCTGAACCATCCACCGGGTCATCAGCTTTATCGTCTGACGAGTTTGAGGTTAACGCCATCGTGGGGTGCAGGTTTGTCCGTGGCAAAAAGTTTTATTTGGTGGACTGGAAGGGTCAAGGTCCCGAGGCTCGGACCTGGGAGCCGGTGGAGAACATTCATGCACCGCTCCTATTCGCGCCTTTTGAGCGCAGTGAGGCTCAGAGGGGAGGGGTCCCATGTTAGGTGTCAGATTCCTGGCACTGCACAGCGGGAAACCAGAGCCAGACATCCTGCGGTCTCCCATTCTTCCTCGACCGCTCCGGGTGTTGCTCAGCAAACACGGCGAGCCAGGCTTGCTGCTCAGACTCGCTCTGGCAGCCTGGATGTTGCTGCCACCTCTGGTGCAGCAATGGCAGCGCAACCTGCTTTGCAGGGAACCGCTCCTGAGGCTAAGTCCTCATGCCGTGCTACTGGGCATGCCCGCAACTTGACCTCTCACTGGAGAGCAGGGGTCACATGCTCAGGTCCTGCGTCGGATCTGATTGGTCCTTCCCAAGCTAATGGAAGGTTCCGGAAGCGCATCGCTATAAAAAGCCCGCAGGGCGGCTCGGCGATGCGCTAGTGTAGACTTATCTTGCTATGTGTGTGAATGGTGACGGATGCATGGACTGGTGGCTGACTCATTATGAAACCCCTTCCCTCGGATAATACGATTGGTGACAGAGTGTGTTCTTAGGTCAGCACCAGGTAGAGGAAAGCTACGCCACAGTGCTCCTTCGCCTACACTAGCGTCCGTCGGTGCCCGGTCCTCGGCGCCGATGCTTGCGGCTATAGTTGCCGCTGCGCTGCATTAACAGCAGCTATTGGTGTTCGCGGCTGCGACGCCACATGCTGACTCCTGTGACGATAACAGGGCCAGCACCTTTGTATATATTTCTGGCAAGCGACTCTGTGTCTGAACAGAGCCGCTCCTAGCGTTCGGGTGACGTTAACCCGTGTGCACTACTTCACCTTCTGGTGCATCTGCCATTGCCCAGCAGCGGTCTTACCAACTACCGCACGGTGGACCCCGGGCGGCGAACGCACCTCTTATTATTTTATATCTGGTGCGTTCCGCCGACCATAACAAGATCGACTCTCCGCTCTACTCTCAAGATCACATCTCACCACTTGTGCACTTGACCCGATCCCATCCCACTTCATCCCAAACCTCACCACAGTCTTCATCCCAACCCTAACCCATCTCTTCAACCTATCACTAACAACTGGTGTTTTCCCCTCAAGCTTTAAACATGCCTCAATCACATCTATCCTCAAAAAGCCCTCTCTTGACCCATCCTCTGTATCTAGCTATCGCCCTATATCACTTCTCCCCTATGCCTCCAAGCTACTGGAACAACACGTCTACCTTGAACTGTCCTCCCATCTCTCTTCTTGCTCCCTCTTCGACCGCTTACAATCTGGCTTCCGGTCACACCACTCCACCGAAACTGCCCTTACTAAGGTCACCAATGACCTCTTAACCGCCAAGAGCAAACGACACTACTCTGTCCTCCTCCTCGTGGACCTGTCGGCTGCCTTTGACACAGTGGACCATTCCCTACTATTACAGACCCTCTCATCCCTTGGCATCACAGACTTGGCCTTGTCCTGGATCTCATCATACCTAACAGACCGGACATTCAGCGTCTCCCACTCACACACCACCTCCTCACCTCGCCCCCTATCTGTCGGAGTCCCACAAGGTTCAGTCCTAGGACCCCTGCTCTTCTCCATTTACACCTTTGGCCTGGGACAGCTTATAGAATCTCATGGATTTCAGTATCATCTCTATGCTGATGACACAGATCTACATCTCTGGACCAGCTATCACCTCCCTGCTAACCAGAATCCCTCAATGTCTGTCCACTATTTCATCCTTCTTCTCTACCAGATTTCTGAAACTTAACATGGACAAAACAGAATTCATCATCTTTCCCCCATCTCACGTGACCCCCCAACGAACCTATCCATTACAGTAAATGGCTGCCCACTCTCCCCAGTCCCACAAGCTCGCTGCCTCGGGGTAATCCTTGATGCTGATCTCTCCTTCAAACCACATATCCAAGCCCTTTCCACTTCCTGCCGACTTCAACTCAAAAATATTTCACGAATCCGTTCATTCCTCAACCAAGAATCTGCAAAAACCCTAGTCCATGCCCTCATTATCTCTCGCCTTGACTACTACAACCTCCTGCTCAGTGGCCTCCCCTCAAACACTCTCGCACCCCTCCAATCTATTCTAAACTCTGCTGCCCGACTAATACACCTGTCCCCCCGCTATTCCCCAGCTTCTCCCCTCTGTCAATCCCTTCACTGGCTCCCCATTGCCCAGAGACTCCAGTACAAAACCCTAACCATGACATACAAAGCCATCCACAACCTGTCTCCTCCATACATCTGTGACCTCGTCTCCCGGTACTTTCCTGCACGCAACCTCCGATCCTCACAAGATCTCCTTCTCTACTCCCCTCTTATCTCCTCTTCCCACAATCGCATACAAGATTTCTCTCGCGCATCACCCCTACTCTGGAACTCTCTACCACAACATAGCAAACTCTCACCTACCATCAAAACCTTCAAGAAGAGCCTGAAGACCCACCTCTTCCGACAAGCCTATAACTTGCAGTAACCACTGATCGACCAAACCGCTGCATGACCAGCTCTACCCTCGCCTACTGTATTTTTACCCATCCCTTGTAGATTGTGAGCCTTCGCGGGCAGGATCCTCTCTCCTCCTGTACCAGTTATGACTTGTATTGTTTAACATTATTGTACTTGTTTTTATGTATACCCCTCCCTACATGTAAAGCGCCATGGAATAAATGGCGCTATAACAATAAATAATAATAATAATAATAATTCTGGCTAGTGGTTCTGCAATTTCCTCTGCTATCCTCTTACCCTAGGATGTAATTCATCTCTACCAGGAGATTTAAATTCATTTCAATTAGCTGTTTCTTCACAATCTCTCTGTTTAGGGAAAGTGTGGATTCCTTTATCCTTCGATAGCACCATGAAGATGAATTGATGTTACAATTGCTTTCTTAGAGAACACAGTTGCAAAATAGAAATGTAAAATTTCGGCCTTCTCAACATCATTTTTGACCACTTAACCATATTCATCCTGTAAAAATCCTATAGCATCTTTAACTTTTCATTTGCTTTTGACATACTCCCCAAATCTGATTTTATTGCTCTTGGTCTCCCTTGCAAGCCTCACTTCACTACTGGCTTCACTTTTCTAACCCTTGCCCTGCATTCACTACATACAGAAAGGTTTGGGAAGTACGAGTTCTTCTTAGTTGCATATTATTCATCCTGTGATTAAACAGGAAAATTTTGTTTCTACTTTTATTTGATCGTTCACTTTTTTTGTTGATCCAAATTGAATGTATATTTAAAAACTTTCAATAAAAACAGATTAAATATAATAAAGGAAATCAGTGAATTATTTGTGATTGTGTCGTTTTCTGGCTTTGATGCAGCAGGAAGAATACAGAATGCTCCACCTTGTACAGTCTTCATCCTAAACAAGAGACAGAAGCGCCACATGGATTTGTGGCAAAAGTTGGAGACAGTAGTCTGAATTGAGTTGGGAAACATTTGCACTTTCCTCTCAGTCATTGAGCTGAAGCTGGCTAGCCGTGAGTCAATTCCAAACT
This sequence comes from Dendrobates tinctorius, assembly GCF_039654945.1. Taxonomy (NCBI): domain Eukaryota; kingdom Metazoa; phylum Chordata; class Amphibia; order Anura; family Dendrobatidae; genus Dendrobates; species Dendrobates tinctorius. The sequence continues at coordinate 5,418,638 of NW_027361864.1, forward strand.
TGACAACTTTGCATCTGTAGCAGCACAGTAATTCAGGTGCTTGTTACTTCTTTTGCTTCCAAGTCACAAGCTGACCAGTGTTGATGGGAACACACTTGTTTTATTCACGCAAAGCTTTGTGAAAGCAGCACCGTTGAAGCGCAAGTGCGTGAAACGGCTGTTGTCCGTTTCTTGTACATTCCTCCCGAGCCAATGCTTTTTATCCAATAAAGAACTTCTACGAGAGAATGGAGAGTGCCATTCTTTCTCCCTTTTTCTTAACATGATACAGTTTTGTGTTTTCTATTGGATTGAGCACCCGTTCTGAAGGTAGCATGGCGCACAGTCCAGGTGTGTGAATTTGCGTTGCAGTCATAGAACTGTATTGGGGATAACAGCAGTGCCGAATCTATTCTCTCATTTTGGATATGTATTTGATTGTTGTAATTTTTGATATATTAATAAAAGTTACATTTTTGTACATTTTCCCCTATTCTTGTGTGCATTTTCTTTTATATCATTACACTTAGCCTGAAGAGCCTGATTGGCCAAGGGAAAGGAGTTGTGACTTGGCTAGGCCCAGCTTGGCTGCAACAGAAGCCATTGACTAAATTTAAGCCCTGGCCTCAGCAGAGGCACCAGGAAGGAGCGGGATGGAACAGAAAAGAGGCAGAGCCAATAGGAATGAAAAGGATAAATAAAAATAGAAAGAGACGTATGAAGGGAAACATTAGGCTAGTGGTAAGCAACTGCATCACGAGAGGGGATGTGGGCCAGGAATTAGTGCAGCGCAGCATGATGAGGGGTGAAGATCTACTTGCTTGTCCTAAAGTGAATTGACCAGTGGTCCAGATCTTCAGCTCACTCTTCTCTCCCCGCTCTGGGGAGGGGAAGAAGATCAACGGCAAGGAACCTTTGCATCAGTATCTGAATGTTAACCGCATTAGGAGAGAAAAGGTTCTGCCATCCAGACAAGAGCAAATACGTCCAAACTATATTCTCTATCTTTTGGATCCATTGCCCTCTTTTTCCGTATCTGGAGCAGAAAAGAGAAAGAGATTAGTGAGGAATAAAACAGAACATTAGCAGAACCTGGAGACTACAGACTTGTGTCTGCCTCCTACGTGACACCAAGCTATACTGAATAGGGCGTCTCCAGATGTAGGCTGTAGTCTGCTGAGGATGAGCCGATTTTATTTCTTTAGGCGATAACTTTTAGTGTCAGCCTCCTGGTGGACACAGTGTACTCAAATGGGTACCTGTGTCCCCCGATAAACAGCCCCATAATATATATTTTTATTATATTTCAAAAACTGTCTAGCTGTAGCATTCAAATGGTTAAATAGCAGCCATTTGACCTCGATTCTGTCACTTAACGCCCTCTCAATATCCAATTTCCATTTTTGCATATTTTTTTTTGGCTAAACAATATATACTTCTGAATGACTTCATTCATTTTACAACACAATGTACTGGATAACGGGAAACAAATCCAAGTAAGGTGAACTTGCAGAAAAAAATCAATTCTGACATTGTTTTATTTTTTATTACTGCATACATTGTGTGGTAAAAATTACATTACATCATGATTTTCGAGATTGTCCTGTTGAGCGCAATTTCCATTATTTTAGTGGTGAAAAAAATCAAAAATTAAAAAAAAACCCGTAAAAAAAGGTTTGTGTCGCTATTTTCCAAGATCTGTAACGTTTTCATTTTTCAGTTGATGGAGCTATGGATGTGAGATTGTTTTTTGCAGGGTGAGCTGACATAATTGCTAAATATGACATTTTGATCACTTCTTACTGCATTTTTTTTTGCAGAGCTGTGGTGACAAAAAACATAGCAATTTTGGCATTTTTAATGTTTATCTACGGTGTTAACCGATCAGGTTAATTATTTTATCGTTTGATAGTTCGGACTTTTATGAAGGTGGTGATATCACATATGTGGATTTTTTTCAAACATCTTTTAATATCTCTACTTTTAATTTGGGAAAGGACGGAGATTTGAATCTTATTCTGTTTTTTTTTTTGCTTTTTACAGTATTTGTTCCCATAGGAGACCTGAACCTGTGATCATTTGTTCAGTATTGCTGGATATAGTAAAAATCAGAAACCTGTAATAGCAGTCACTACACCCCGACCATCATAGGGAGCCATCTGCGCCTGCGGTGCATTTAACAGGATAACAGTTGCATGCGAATCTCTGCACCTCCCGCTGGTTTTGTATGCATATCCTAGCTTTGATACGCAGCCGTTATCTGTCAAATATGTCTGAGCACACTCCATACACCGGCTCCTGACTTGCGCTGTACATTTACGGTGGATGTCGAGAAAGGGTTAAGAGGCGAGTGCTGGCTCTATAAAACAGTCACCAATTGCTCGCTCCATACTTGCACACCCTGACTGTGACAAATATATGCATCACAGGTTGTTAGGGGGTTAATAATTTACTTGAACCCCAAATCATCCTACATCTGACTACACAAAAAATTAAACATATTTTATCTCGTAATTGTATGTACAAATAAAGTAAAAGTAACCCATCATTAGCGCCATATAGTGAATGGCATAGTAAACCGTGACACTACTGTATTAAGTGCTCAAGTAGGGTCCCAAACCGTAATATACAAATATTCAAGTATAATGAAATGGGCACTCAAACGGATGATCTAAAGATCGTTTTAATGCAGTCCACAAATAGTACAAAATACAAAGGGGACATGTATCAGCCCGAGGTTATCCAGTGTCACAATGCGTATGAGGAGAGCGCGGCAAGAGGGAGGTCACGGAGAATTACCACAGTTGTCTAAGTCAAAATTCTGCCCCTTGTCTCCATTCTTCTCCCGTGTCTCCTATCCTGCCCCCGTGTCTCCAATCCTGCCCTGTGTCCCCATTCTGCCCCTTGTCTCCATTCTGCCCCTTGTCTCCATTCTGCCCGTGTCTCCAATCCTGCCCCCGTGTCTCCTTTCTGCCCCTGTGTCTCACATTCTGCCCCCGTGTCTCCATTCTGCCCCTTGTCTACATTCTGCCCCGGGTCATGTGTCTCCATCCTGCTGGTGAAACATAGTGTGGCTTGTCGCCTTCATTAAAAAAACAAAAAAACTTTCCGCTTACCTTGACGCGCTCCTGCGGCGATGATCTGTCCCGGCGTTTCAAGTACACACTTGCCAGTGAATGACAATGACGTCATACGCCGGCGATGTGCGCACTGACATCACTGCCAGCCTCCGATTGGATGGCAGCTTTAACTATTGCCTTGCGGTCGCGCACGAGCCAGCAAGGCAAAAGAATAACTGAACCTGCGTCTCGGATGCAGGTTCAGTTACTGCACCGGAGAATCCTGCCACTGGGGGCCCGATCAACAGAAGAGACGGGGCCCTCTGCTGACCGGGCCCCATACGCCAGTCAGGGCAGTAATACCCTGATGGCGGCCCTGCGCACAGACTAATCAGGTCCGTGCGTGACAATACACACTGCTGGCCAAACAGAGGTAAGCAGCTCACGTCGGCGTGCGCGTGACTGGAGGTGCATGGCAGTGACTTCATGCTTTCCCGTCGCTTGCATGCTGAAATCAACTGCCGACTGTCTCGACGCTGTTATCATGTGTCGATTGCTAGCCAGGGCCTGAAAATATAGGAGAGGGGAGTGGTCAACAGTGAACTGCTGAGAGCCTTAATGCAGAAAAGCTTCCAGGAGCTCTCAACTGAGTAGATTAATCCCTGCACTGCACCATTTAATATGAATGTGAAGAGCTTCTAATCAGTGCGAGAGTATGAGAAATCAGACGCTGTGATATACTCGCTCATCTCAGTCACAGTAAACCCGTGACATCGGCTTCAGAGTAGTATAGTGCGTGGTGGGAGAGTGGAGAGAAGGTGAGTATAATGGTTTATGTTTTCCTATACATTAACCCCTCTCTGCCATCTGACGTACTATCCCGTCCATGGGACCCGGGCCCCTATGCCCATGGACGGGATAGTACGTCATAGCGATCAGCGGCGCTCACGTGGTGAGCGCCACTGATCGCGGCCGGGTGTCAGCTGATTATCACAGCTAATACCTGGCACTATGTGTCAGGGGTGGTCACGGACAGCCCCCGACACGTTAAACCCTGGCACACTGCGATCAAACACGATCGCAGTGTACCGGAGGTTAAGGGAAGCATAGGCAGGGAGGGGGCTCCCTCCGTGCTTCCCTGAGACCCCCGCAGCAGCGCAATGTGCAGCGCTGCTGCGGGGGTCTCCTTCCCTGAAGTTCCCTGGATTCAAAATGGCAGCGGGGACCTTCGGGGGCCTGTAGGGAACTGGCTTCCTCACTGCCTGCAAAGCGATCTGTCACAGCGATCTGTGATGTGACAGTTCAGTGATCTGTCATATGACAATTATGTCCCCCCTGGGACAATGTAATAAAGTAAAAAAAAAAAAAAAGTGTAAAATTAATTTATAAAAAATCACTAAATAAATTAAAAAAAAAAAAATTCCCTAATAAATTCATTTTTTGGAAATAAAAAAAACCCAAAATAATATAAGTATACATATTTGGTATCGCCGTGTCCGTAACAACCCACCCTATAACACTGTCCCACTAGTTAACCCCTTTAAAAATACAAATAAAAAACGAAGCAAAAAATAATGATTTATTATCATACCACCGAACAAAAAGTGCAATAACGCGCGATCAAAAAGACAGATATAAATAACCATGGAACCGTTGAAAACATAATCTTGTCCCGCAAAAAACGAGCCGCCACACAGCATCATCAGCGAAAAAATATAAAAGTTATAGCTCGCAGAATAAAGCGATGCAAAAATAATTATTTATTTTTATTAATTGTTTTCATTGCATAAAAGCGCCAAAACATAAAAAAAGACATAAATGAGGTATTGCAGTAACCGTACTGACCCGAAGAATAAAAATGCTTTATCAATTTTACCGCACGCGGAACGGTGTAAACGCACCCCCCAAAAGATATTCTTGAAATGCTGGTTTTTGTTCATTCTGCGTCCCAAAAATCGGAATAAAAAGCGATCAAAAAAGTCACATGCCCAAAAATGGTATCAATAAAAACATCAACTCGTCCCGCAAAAAATAAGACCTCACATGACTCGGTGGGTCAAAATACGGAAAAATTATAGCTCTCAAAATGTGGTGATGCAAAAACTATTTTTACAATAAAAATCGTCTTTTAGCGTGTGACAGCTGCCAAATATAAAAACCACCATAAATAGTAAATCAGACCCCCCGTTATCACCCTTTTAGTTAGGGAAAAATAATAAAATAAAAAAAAGTATTTATTTCCATTTTCCCATTAGGGTTAGGGTTAGGGCTAGGGCTGAGATTAGGGTTAGGGGTGCGTTGGGGTTGGAGTTATAATTGGGGGCTTTCCACTGTTTGGGCACATCAGGTGCTCTCCAAATGCAACATGGCGTCAGATCTCAATTCCAGCCAATTCTGCGCTGAAAAAGTCAAATGGTGCTCCTTCCCTTCCTAGCTCTGCCATGCACCCAAGCAGTGTTTTACACCCCCACACATGGGGTATCAGCATACTCAGGACAAATTGCAAAACAACTTTTGGGGTCAAATTTCTCCTGTTACCCTTGGGAAAATAAAAAAATTGGGGACTAAAGATCATGTTTATGGAAAAAATATGATTTATTTATTTTCACGCCCGGACGTTATAAACTTCTGTGAAGCACTGGGGGTTCAAAGTGCTCACCACACATCTAGATAAGTTCCTTGTGGGGTGTAGTTTTCAAAATGGGGTCACTTGTGGGGGGTTTCCACTGTTTAGGTACATCAGGGGCTCTCCAAAGGCAACATGACACCCGCAGACCTTTCCATCAAAGTCTGCATTCCAAAACGTCACTACTTCCCTTCTGAGCCCCGACGTGTGCCAATACAGTAGTTTTCTCCCACATATGGGGTATCAGCATACTCAGGACAAATGGGACAACAACTTTTGGGGTCCAATTCTCCTGTTACCCTTGGGAAAATGAAAAAATTGGGGACTAAAAGATCATGTTTGTGGAAAAAATATGATTTTTTTATTTTCACGCCCGGGCACTATAAACTTCTGTGGAGCACTGGGGGGTTCAAAGTGCTCACCACACATCTAGATAAGTTCCTTGGGGGGACTAGTTTCCAAAATGGGGTCACTTGTGGGGGGTTTCTATTGTTTAGGTACATCAGGGGCTCTCCAAAGGCAACATGACACCCGCAGACCTTTCCATCAAAGTCTGCATTCCAAAACGTCACTACTTCCCTTCCGAGCCCCGACGTGTGCCCATACAGTAGTTTTCTCCCACATATGGGGTATCAGCGTACTCAGGACAAATTGGACAACAACTTTTGGGGTCCAATTCTCCTGTTACCCTTGGGAAAATAAAAAAATTGGGGATTAAAGATCATGTTTGTGGAAAAAATATGATTTTTTATTTTCACGTCTGGGCGTTATAAACTTCTGTGAAGCCCTTGGGGGTTCAGAGTGCTCACCAAACATCTAGATAAGTTCCTTGGGGGGTCTAGTTTCCAAAATGGTGTCATTTGTGGGGGGTTTCCACTGTTTAGGCACATCAGGGGCATTCCAAAAGCGGTATGGTGCCCAATCCCAATTCCAGCCAAAAAAGTCAAATGGCGCTGCTCCCTTCTGAGCTCTGCCATGCGCCTAAATAGTGGTTTACCCCCACATATGGGGTATCAGCGTACTCAGGACAAATTGCACAATAACTTTTGGGGTCCTGTTACCCTTGGAAAAATAAAAATTGAGGGTGAAAAGATCATTTTTGTGGAAAAAATATGATTTTTTAATTGTATGGCTGTACGTTATAAACTTCTGTGAAGCCTTTGGGGGTTTAAAGTTCTCACCACACATCTAGATAAGTTCCTTGGGGGGGTCAAGTTTCCAAAATGGTGTTATTTGTGGGGGGCTTCCACTGTTTTGGCACATCAGGGGCTTTCCAAACGCGACATGGCATCCGATCTCAATTCCAGCCATAAAAATCAAATGGCGCTGCTTCCCTTCCGAGCTCTGCCATGAGCTAAAATAGTCGTTTACCCCCACATATGGGGTATCAGCATACTCAGGACAAATTGCACAATAACTTTTAGGGTCCTATTACCCTTAGGAAAATAAAAATTGGGGATGAAAAGATCATTTTTGTGGAAAAAATATGATTTTTTAATTGCACAGCTGTACGTTATAAACTTCTGTGAAGCTCTTGGGGGTTCAAAGCTCTCACCACATATCTAGATAAGTTCCTTGGGGGGGTCTAGTTTCCAAAATGGGGTCACTTGTGGGGGGTTTCCACTGTTTAGGTACATCAGGGGCTCTCCAAACGTGAAATGGCGTCCAATCTAAATTCCAGCCAATTTTGCATTGAAAAAGTCAAAAGGCACGCCTTTCCTTCCGAGCTCTGCCATGCGCCGAAACAGTGATTCCCCCCCCACATGTCAGGTATCAGCGTACTCAGGACAAATTGCACAATAACTTTTGCTGTCCAATTTCTCCTGTTACCCTTGGTAAAATAAAAAAAATTGGACCTGAAGTAATTTTTTTGTGTAAAAAAGTTAAATGTTCATTTTTTTTTAAAACATTCAAAAAATTGCTGTGAAGCACCTGAAGGGTTAATAAACTTCTTGAATGTGGTTTTGAGCACCTTGAGGGGTGCAGTTTTTAGAATGGTGTCACTTTTGGGTATTTTCTATCATATAGACCCCTCAAAGTGTCTTGAAATGTGATGTGGTCCGTAAAAATAAAATGGTGTTGTAAAAACGAGAAATCGCTGGTCAACTTTTAACCCTTATAACTTCCTAATAAAAAAAAAATTTGTTTCCAAAATTGTGCTGATGTAAAGTAAACATGTGGGAAATATTAGTTATTAAGTTTTTTGTGTGCCATATTTCTGTGATTTAAGGGCATAAAAATTCAAAGTTGGAAAATTGAAACATTTTCAAAATTTTCGCCAAATTTCCGTTTTTTTCACAAATAAACGCAAGTTATTTGAATGAAATTTTACCACTAACATGAAGTACAATATGTCACGAGGAAACAAAGTCAGAATCACCAGGATCCATGGAAGCGTTCCAGAGTTATGACCTCATAAAGGGACAGTGGTCAGAATTGTAAAAATTGGCCCGGGAGTTAACGTGCAAACCACCCTTGGGGGTTAAGGGGTTAAAGAACAGTAGCAGAACAGGACATATATACCAGGCTGGAGGACATATATACCAGGATGGAGGACATACTGTATGTACCAGGATGGGGGACATATATACCAGGATGGGGACTATATATACCAGGATGGAGGACATATATACCAGGATGGGGGACATACTGTATATACCAGGATGGGGGACATATATACCAGGATGGGGACTATATATACCAGGATGGAGGACATATATACCAGGATGGGGGACATACTGTATATACCAGGATGGAGGACATATATATCAGGATGGGGACTATATATACCAGGATTGGGGACATACTGTATATACCAGGATGGGGACTATATATACCAGGATGGGGACTATATATACCAGGATAGGGACTATATATACCAGGATGGGGGACATATATAGCAGGATGGGGGACACATATACCAGGATAGGGACTATATATACCAGGATGGAGAACATATATACCAGGATGGGGGATATATACCAGGATGGGGGATATATACCAAGATGAAGAACATATAAATCAGGATGGGGGACATACATACCATGATGGGGGACACATATACCAGGATGAGGGACATATATACCAGGATGGGCGACATTTATACCACGATGGGGAACATACTGTATATACCAGGATGGGGGTTATATATACCAGGATGGAGATATATATCAGGATGGGGCCCAGGATAAGGGCCATATAGAATCATAGAATCGTAGAGGACCTCCTGGGCCATCTGGTCCAACCCCCTGCTCAAAGCAGGATTCGCTAAATCATCCCAGTCAGATGTCTGTCCAGCCTCTGTTTTTTAAATAAATAAATAATCTTTATTTTTATATAGCGCTAACATATTCCGCAGCGCTTTACAATTTTGCACACATTTTTCATCACTGTCCCCGATGGGGCTCACAATCTGAATTCCCTATCAGTATGTCTTTGGAGTGTGGGAGGAAACCGGAGTACCCGGAGGAAACCCACGCAAACACGGGGAGAACATACAAACTCCTTGCAGATGTTGTCCTTGGTGGGATTCGAACCCAGGACCCCAGCGCTGCAAGGCTGCAGTGCTAACCACTGAGCCACCGTGCTTGAAGACTTCCATTGAAGGAGAACTCACCACTTCTCGTGGCAGCCTGTTCCACTTATTGATCACTCTGTCAAAAAGTTTTTTCTAATATCTAATCTGTGTCTCCTCCCATTCAGTTTCATCCCATTGCTTCTAGTCTTTCCTTGTGCAAATGAGAATAAAGTTGATCCTTCTGCAATGTGACAGCCCTTTAGATATTTGTAGACAGCTATTAAGTCTCCTCTCAGTCTTCTCTTTTGCAAACTAAACATTCCCAAATCCTGCAACCTTTCCTCATAAGACAGGGTTTGCAGACCGGTCACCATTCTGGTCGCTCTTTTCTGAACTTGCTCCAGTTTGTTGATGTCTTTTTTAAAATGTGGTGCCCAAAACTGGACACAATATTCCAGATGAGGTCTGACCAAAGAGGAGTAGAGGGAAATAATGACTTCACGTGATCTAGACTGTATGCTTCTGTTAATACATCCTAGAATTGCATTTGCCTTTTTTGCTGCTGCATCACACTGTTGACTCATATTCAGTCTGTGATCTATTAGTATACCCGTCTTTTTCACATGTGCTGTCACTTAGCCCTATTCCTCCCATTCTATATATGCTTTTTTCATTTTTATTGCCCAGATGTAGTACTTTGCATTTCTCCCTGTTAAAAACCATTCTGTTAGTTGCTGCCCACTTCTCCAGTTTATTTAAATCTTTTTGAATCCTCTCTCTCTCTTCTCTAGTATTAGCTATCCCTCCTAGCTTTGTGACATCAGCAAATGTAATCAGTTTACCCTCAATTCCTTCATCTAAATCGTTGATAAAGATGTTGAACAATACAGGGCCCAGGACAGAGCCCTGTGGTACCCCACTTGAGACATTCTTCCAACTGGATGTGCAGCCATTTACGACCACTCTTTGGGTCCGATCACTAAGCCAGTTATGAATCCACCTAACAGTTGCCTTGTCCATTCCATACTTAGTCATTTTTTCAATAAGGATTGTATGAGAGACTTTGTCAAATGCTTTGCTGAAGTCAAGATATACTATATCTACAGCATTTCCTTGATCCACCCAATCAGTGATACCGTCATAGAAGGAAATTAAGTTAGTCTGACATGACTTATTAGTTACAAACCCATGCTGACTCTGTTTGATCACTTCATTCTTATCCAGGTATTGACATACATGTTGTTTAATAATTTGTTCAAAGATCTTCCCTGGTATAGAAGTCAGACTCACCGGCCTATAGTTGCCTGGGTCCACCTTCTTCCCCTTTTTGAAGATAGGAACAACATTTGCTCTTCTCCAGTCTTCTGGCACTTCTCCTGTTCTCCAAGAATTTTCAAAGATTATGGAGAGGGGTTCAAAAATTTCTTCTGCTATCTCCTTCAGTACTCTGGGGTGTAATTCATCTGGACCTGGAGACTTGAATTCATTTAGGTTAGCTAAGTGTTTCCTCACTATCTTTCTGTTTATAGATATCCTGGATTCTTCTATTCCCTTAATAGGACAGTGAATAACAGTAGGTGTTACATTTCCTTTCTGAGAGAAAACAGATGCAAAATAGGAATTTAAAAGTTCAGCCTTCTCAACATCCTGTCTTACCATTTCATCATTTTCATCCTGTAAAAATCCTATAGCATCTTTGACTTTTCTTTTACTTTTGACATATCCCCAAAATCCTTTATTATTGCTTTTGACATCTCTTGCAAGCCTCAATTCATTCCATCCTCTACCAGGATGGAAGATAAATATATATACCATGATAAGAGACATCATACTTTCCCCAGTACCGGAAGTCCGCTGCCTCAGAGTAACCTTTAACTCTGCCCTGTCCTTCAAACCGCACATGCAAGCCCTTTCTACCGCCTGTCACCTCCAGCTCAAAAATATTTCCAGAATCCGTCCTTTCCTCAACCCTCAATCTACTAAAATGCTTGTGCATGCCCTCATCATCTCCCGCCTCGACTACTGCTACATCCTTTTCTGTGGTCTCCCTCCTTACACCCTCGCACCTCTCCAGTCCATCCTTAACTCTGCTGCCCGACTAATTCATCTTTCTCCTCGCTACTCCTCCGCTTCTCCCCTCTGCAAATCTCTTCACTGGCTCCCATTCTCTCAGCATATCCAGTTCAAATGACTAATACTGACCTACAAGGCCATCTATAACCTGTCTCCCCCATATGTCTCTGAATTAATGTCCTGATATCTTCCCTCACGTAATCTTCGTTTCTCCCAAGACCTCCTTCTCTCCTCCACACTTATTCGCTCCTCATCCAACCGCCTCCAAGACTTCTCCCGAATAGCCCCCATCCTCTGGAATTCTTTTCCCCAAGACGTCCAGCTATCAACCACATTCGGATCCTTCAAACGGAACCTGAAAACCCACCTCTTCAGGAAAGCCTACAGCCTGCAGTGACCCCACTACCTCCTCACCACTACCGGTGATATCACCTCAACCTACACCGGAACTGCTGCAACCCCCCAACCTACTGTCTCCTTCCCCACCATCCTGTAGCATGTAAGCCCGAAAGGGCAGGGTCCTCTCTCCGCTCTATCAGTCTGTCATTGTTAGTTTGTTTACTGTAAGTGATATCTGTAATTTGTATGTAACCCCTTCTCATGTACAGCACCATGGAATCAATGGTGCTATATAAATAAATAATAATAATGAGATATATATTCCAGGATGGGGAATATATATACCAGGATAAGGGATGCGTATATACCAGGATTGGGAGTATATATACCAGGATAAGGGACATATATACCAGTATGGGGGATATATACACCAGGATGTGGGGGCAAACCTGGACCGGGACCCATTGGACTCTAGTTACGCCACTGGTCAGAACTATCAAAATATAAAATTATTTAAAACATGTTAAACCCCTTGGCGACATGGTGAAACTCGGTAGTGGGTGTATGGAAGGGGCTTATGAGGGGAGCTCGCTTCATACACGGCATGGTAGGCTGTGTGTTATGGCCAGAAAATGCCTCCAATAGCTATGGGTGGTGCGCAGAGACTTTCCACGCGCCAGTGACGTGATCGCGGAGTGCCGATGGATTACTATTACAGCCGGGGGGTCTGCTTAGGATCTCTGTGCCTGTCATTACGGACTCTTCATTGAAGCTTTGCCTATGGCCGGACTCCAAAGGAGGACAGCTGTGTATAGCACAAGCGATCAGACGATCGCAGGTTCAGGTCACCTGAGGGGACTTATAAATACAAGTAAGAAACAAAAAGGTTTGAAAAAATATGTAAAAAATAAATAAAAGTAATCTAAACATTGAAATCACCCTCCTCGTCACCAAGTAAAGATAATAAAAGTCAAACACTACATATACTGTAATTGGTATCGCAGAGTTCAGAAAATCCCGATCTATCAAAATATAAAAATAGCTAAACAAAAAAAAATCTTGACACCTTTGGTTCGGCTACAGCCGTCCTGACCCGGAGATTCGCCCTTCCGGGTTATTTTTAGTGTAAAGTGAATGCAGTAAAAACAAAAATAAAAAAAACCAAGGTGGAATTGCATTTTTTTTCTCCATTTCACCTTTCAGCGTATCTGGCATTTTTTTTTTCATGTTTTTCAGTAAAGTGAACGCGTCCAGGAAAAAAAAAACAACCCTTGTAAGGCGACTGTGACGGAAAAAAATAAAAAAAAGTCATGGCTCTTGGAAGAAGGAAAGAAAGAATGCAAACAGAAAAAGACCAACCAGCCGCATGCAGTGCTGGAAGCCAATGATTTCTCACAACACGCGCTGGGCTCGTCCGTACTTCTCATAAAAAACGGACAGAAGAACCGCAGTCGGCTCAGCGCACAGCGCCCCCTCATGGACGGACACGCCCACCGCTAAGCAATTACCATATCTCCGCCTCCTCTGTGTTGCCAGGAGACGCAGGCGTGGCCAGCTTACGGCGTAGTATGACGTGTGACACCCGCCGCTCGGGGTGAGAGGTCACGTGTCGGCCGTCGCGTTCTGGTTTTTGTCGTTTTTGCTGGCCGTGCTCTGTGCTGCTCTCGGTTCCGCCTCCCGTTATATGACAGATCTTCCAGCGGCCCGGGCGGTCTCCATGCGGGCGCGGGAGCTGTGCGGGCGAGAGCATGACCCGAAGAGCAGCTAGCAGGAAGAGGAGAGCGGCGCCGGGAGCAGGCCCCGGGGAACAGGTCGGTGAGAGGCCGGCGGGAGAGGGAGGCCGCACTGGAGGGGATGTCCGGTATACAACCGAGGGGAGAGCAAGAACGGACAGCGGGGAGCAACGGAGACCGGGGCGGTGTATAGATGGCTGTGAAGGGAGCACACTATGGAGGCAAACATCATGTGTGCACACAGCACTGAGCCTGCGTTATACCCCAGAGCTGCACTCACTATTCTGCTGGTGCAGTCACTGTGTACATACATTACTGATCCTGTACTGATCCTGAGTTACCTCCTGTATTATACTCCAGAGCTGCACTCACTATTCTGCTGGTGCAGTCACTGTGTACATACATTACAGTACTGATCCTGAGTTACATCCTGTATTATACCCCAGAGCTGCACTCACTATTCTGCTGGTGCAGTCACTGTGTACATACATTACATTACTGATCCTGAGTTACATCCTGTATTATACCCCAGAGCTGCACTCACTATTCTGCTGGTGCAGTCACTGTGTACATACATTACATTACTGATCCTGACTTACATCCTGTATTATACCCCAGAGCTGCACTCACTATTCTGCTGGTGCAGTCACTGTGTACATACATTACATTACTGATCCTGAGTTACATCCTGTATTATTCCCCAGAGCTGCACTCACTATTCTGCTGGTGAAGTCACTGTGTACATACATTACATTACTGATCCTGTACTGATCCTGAGTTACATCCTGCATTATACTCCAGAGCTGCACTCACTATTCTGCTGGTGGAGTCACTGTGTACATACATTACATTACTGATCCTGAGTTACATCCTGTATCTCTTTTTTATTATAAAAGTACAAAACAAAACTTACAGACAAACGCAATAAAAAACCCTTTATTCATAAACCCCAAAAATGTCCAGCAGAAAAAATGCTCCTCCATTTCATTAATACCCCCCAGCAAAGGAAGAGACCTCAACCTATATCGTTTTTTTCCCTTCCTATGTACCTTTTTTCCCCTCACACTCATACTCATGCATTCACCTCTAGAAAAAAAAAAAATATTAGGCCAACAGCCGTAAAGAAAGTAAATGGGCCACCTGGCCAAAACTTATATACTGTGTGTGTGTGTGTATGTATGTATATATATATATATATATATATAACATTTTTAAAAAATTTTATTTTATTTTTCCCTCCTAAACTAAACTACCACCATTCCCCAAAGATCCCACGAAAGCTTGTGACCTATCACACCGCAAGGTCCATACAAGTTTATGGCCTTTTTTTCCCATCTTCTTGGCATCCCGCCGGACGTCCATTCTTCAAAACCCATTACCCCCTCCCACCCAAAAAAAACCCCACCCCACCTAAACTAAATCCCCCCTACACGCATCATAGTACACCTACAACATATATACAGTTGTGGCCAAAAGTATTGACACCCCTGCAATTCTGTCATATAATATTCAGTTTCTTCCTGAAAATGATTGCAAACACAAATTCTTTGGTATTATCTTCATTTAATTTGTCTTAAATGAAAAAACACAAAAGAGAAGGAAGCAAAAAGCAAAACATTGATCATTTCACACAAAACTCCAAAAATGGGCCAGACAAAAGTATTGGCACCCTCAGCCTAATACTTGATTGAACAACCTTTAGCCAAAATAACTGCGACCAACCGCTTCCAGTAACCATCAATGAGTTTCTTACAATGCTCTGCTGGAATTTTAGACCATTCTTCTTTGGCAAACTGCTCCAGGTCCCTGATATTTGAAGGGTGCCTTCTCCAAACTGCCATTTTTAGATCTCTCCACAGGTGTTCTATGGGATTCAGGTCTGGACTCATTGCTGGCCACCTTAGAAGTCTCCAGTGCTTTCTCTCAAACCATTTTCTAGTGATTTTTGAAGTGTGTTTTGGGTCATTGTCCTGCTGGAAGACCCATGACCTCTGAGAGACCCAGCTTTCTCACACTGGGCCCTACATTATGCTGCAAAATTTGTTGGTAGTCTTCAGACTTCATAATGCCATGCACACGGTCAAGCAGTCCAGTGCCAGAGGCAGCAAAGCAACCCCAAAACATCAGGGAACCTCCGCCATGTTTGACTGTAGGGACCGTGTTTTTTTCTTTGAATGCCTCTTTTTTTCTCCTGTAAACTCTATGTTGATGCCTTTGCCCAAAAAGCTCTACTTTTGTCTCATCTGACCAGAGAACATTCTTCCAAAACGTTTTAGGCTTTTTCAGGTACGTTTTGGCAAACTTCAGCCTGGCTTTTTTGTGTCTCGGGGTAAGAAGTGGAGTCTTCCTGGGTCTCCTACCATACAGTCCCTTTTCATTCAGACGCCGACGGGTAGTACGGGTTGACACTGCTGTACCCTCGGACTGCAGGGCAGCTTGAACTTGTTTGGATGTTAGTCGAGGTTCTTTATCCAACATCCGCACAATCTTGCGTTGAAATCTCTTGTCAATTTTTCTTTTCCGTCCACATCTAGGGAGGTTAGCCACAGTGCCATGGGCTTTAAACTTCTTGATGACACTGCGCACGGTAGACACAGGAACATTCAGGTCTTTGGAGTTGGACTTGTAGCCTTGAGATTGCTCATGCTTCCTCACAATTTGGTTTCTCAAGTCCTCAGACAGTTCTTTGGTCTTCTTTCTTTTCTCCATGCTCAATGTGGTACACACAAGGACACAGGACAGAGGTTGAGTCAACTTTAATCCATGTCAGCTGGCTGCAAGTGCGATTTAGTTATTGCCAACACCTGTTAGGTGCCACAGGTAAGTTACAGGTGCTGTTAATTACACAAATTAGAGAAGCATCACATGATTTTTCGAACAGTGCCAATACTTTTGTCCACCCTCTTTTTTTATGTTTGGTGTGGAATTATATCCAATTTGGCTTTAGGACAATTCTTTTTGTGTTTTTTCATTTAAGACAAATTAAATGAAGATAATACCAAAGAATTTGTGTTTGCAATCATTTTCAGGAAGAAACTGAGTATTATCTGACAGAATTGCCTGGGTGTCAATACTTTTGGCCACAACTGTATATATTGTGGTGTAGTGACCACTGTGTCCGCTAGGGGGCGCTGTGTGGATGTCCCAAGAGAGAGGGTGAGTGGCAGAATCCTGAAGGACCGTTATGTATCTCAAGGTGGGTGGCCTTGAGATGGAG
The DNA here is from genome assembly GCF_039654945.1 of Dendrobates tinctorius. NCBI lineage: Eukaryota > Metazoa > Chordata > Amphibia > Anura > Dendrobatidae > Dendrobates > Dendrobates tinctorius. The sequence continues at coordinate 5,435,181 of NW_027361864.1, forward strand.
ACTTGTGTGTGTGTTGATCAGCAATGATACTGCTGAGGTGTTGTTTCAATGTGTCAGGGAGAAGTCTCCAGGTAATTGAGGAGGCGGGCGGGCCCAGTTAGGGTATGTGCACATGGTGTGGATTCTGCTGCGGATCCGCAGCGTTTCTGCAGCTGCGGGTCCGCAGCAGATTTAGGTGCGTCGTACAGTACCATTGTTTTCAATGGTAAACTGGAAAACGCTGTGCACATGCTGCGGATTTTTCCGCGTGGTTTTGCTGCGGTTTACAATCCGCAGCATGTCAATTCTTTAGTGTATAAACGCTGCAGTTTCACACCTCATCCATTATGAGGTGCAAAACCGCAGGACTTTAGTCCTGCGGATTTATCTGCGGTTTTTACTACAAAATCCGCAGAGCCAAAAAACTCCGTGTGCACATAGCTTCACCTGCAAACCCACCCAGGGTGTGTGTTTGAGAACGTTGTGATAAGTGTGTTAATGGTTCAAGGACCTGTGATGAGGTCATAGCCATGTGACCCGGTGGGCGTGGCTACGGATCGTATAAGGTGGCCAGGGTAGGTCACATGTAGTGAATGCTGGGACCTGGTTTGTTCGTTTTGGAAGGTCCCGTCTCAGAGAGATGGGGCTGTCTTCCTGACAGCAAGGAACGCTGTGTTGAATGGCTGCATGTGCCTGATGATTCCCTTGACGAAATGGACGTCTGCAGCATGATGAAGGAACTAAGAGGAAACCCTGACGTGGGTGAGATAACTGAGACTGACGATCCTGTGTATGCATAACCTGTGTGACCACAGGGATTGCAGAGCTGAACTCTGTCATGGACGCTATGCTGATTAAGTGAACTTTATGTTGCCGCTGTGGGTTTATGATGCTAAATAAACCGCATGGACTATGATTGTTTATGGAAAACCCGTGCCGGATCTGGTTTTGTGGCGGCTAAGTGAGTATCCCCTACTTGAATAACAGCGCTACCTCACAATATATACAATCTTATAATAACATATATCAATAATATCTACTATATAATTGTCTAATTCTGTCTGGTGCAGGATTTCCGTTACAGACAATCAGCGACAGGCGCAGTGCGCAGGTGCAGTCCGGAATTCGAAGGACGCACGCCACCGCTACTGTCGGGAGATCAGCGGCGTTAGCCGCTGATCTTCGGACGGTTGCCGCGGGTCATCTCCGGCCGCACTGACGTCAGCGGCGACGCACCCGGTAGATGACCGGCGCTAGCCGGTACCCAGGGTCCGGAGGAGAGGAGACTCCTCCTGACCCTGGGTACCATAAACCTGTAAAAAATAGAATTAAAATAAAAAAGTGATCTCACCTTCCGACGGCCCCCGGACTCTTTCCCTCCTCTTACCACGTGCCCGGCATCTTCCGGTCCCAGTAATGCTTTGCGCGAAAGACCGCTGATGACGTCACGTTCTCACGAGAGTGACGTCACCACCGATCCTTCACTGCATAGGCAGCATCAATAGTAAAAATCCACACTTGCGGACAAAAAAGAATATTACTCCTTCTTATCCAAAACGAAGCGAACCACAATTATATTAAAAACCTGTAACTCTATTAAACAAAATAAAGACATTTAAAATTGGCTACATATTCATTGCTTCCTGACCTGTACCTAAGTATCATTAATAATACACTAAGAAGAGCAGTTTATTTAATCACCATCCAAAACAAACCATTAATATTCCTATCCAGAAAAAAATCATATCCTGGGAGATCAATGACATGATTTTTTCTGGATAGGAATATTAATGTTTGTTTTGGATGGTGATTAAATAAACTGCTCTTCTTAGTGTATTATTAATGATACTTAGGTACAGGTTTATATGAAATAACACTTTGGATATGCGTATGGATTAGAACCTCCATTGTTATTGTGTGCTGTTTTTTTTTTTTTTTTTTTTTTTTCCCCTTTTGGGGTATGTTATCAGGAAACAATGAATATGTAGCCAATTTTAAATGTCTTTATTTTGTTTAATAAAGTTACATGTTTTTAATATAATTGTAGTTCGCTTCATTTTAGATAAGAAGGAGTAATATTCTTTTTTTGTCCGCAAGTGTGGATTCATGTGTTGAAGTGTTTATTTAAATACTTGGAAAAAATTGTGGTTTGAATCAATATTAAAAAGTTGATCACAATTGTCAAACACTATGCTTAACAAGTGTGACCAACCTGTCAATCACATTCCAAGCGATGCTTCAAATCGCTTGGAATGCGCTTGAATTCCGCACTCGAAAATGGCGTGAAAAACGCATGTTTTACGAGGGAAAACGCATGCGAATTGGCCATAGTCTAGAATACCCGATGCGTTAGAATCGGGCCACCATCTAGTATATCAATAATAACCACTGCACACCTTAACCATGACCAAAGAACAGGCCCAAGTCCAATGCTTGCAAGCCCTATGCCCGGGTTACCAATTAGAAAACAAAAATCTATAAGAGGGATACAGCCCACCACCAGGAACTGGAGACCATAGAGGCTCTCGCCCTAATCTACCGCACATCACCCTGACCCTCCCTAACAACACAAAAGAGAAAAAAACCTGTCCCTATAGCCCAACCAATCGCTCCCTACCTGTCCCTCAGTGACCCTCACTACCAATCTAATACTAACTACCTGTCCCTAAAGACTGTCCCTATCTGTCCTTCCCTGTCCCTACACATCTATCTGACCCTAAAAAATAAATATAAAAGGATAAAAAAGACTAAAGTCCTCGTCACACACAGCGATCTCGCTAGCGAGATCGCTGTTTTTGTGACGCCAAAGCGATCTCGCCAGCAAGATGGCTGTGTGTGACGGGGATCAGTGACCGTCCCCCCTGCTTGGTATCGCTGATCGTGCTCGATCGTCCTGGGCCATTATTTGATCGCTGGTCTCCCACTGGCCAGCACGCATCGCTGCGTGTGGCAGCGAGAGACCAGCGATCAGCGACGCTGGTTTCTAATGTAAACATCGGTTATCCAGGAGCCGTGCGGCTCTTAGATACCCGATGTTTACCTTGGAAACCAGTGTGTACGCCAGTTTCCAAGGTAAACAGCAGGCATCCAAGAGCTGCGGCTCCTGGATACCCGATGTTTACATTAGAAACCAGCTTGCTCGCTGGTCCTGATCGCTGGAGGGGCTGTCTAACGATGTCCCAGCGATCCCATCCATGTCGGATAGTTGGTGGGATCGCTGGGACCTCGTTATGTTTAACGGGGCCTTAACTCAACCCTATCACAGGCACACAGAACCTAACTCTCCCTAGGGCACGTTAAAGGAGAAACCCCTCCATAGAAGTGAGGCCCTCCCTGCACCCAGCCTCTCAAACTCCAGTGAGCGCACTTTTGCCAGGTCACCCAGGATGTTCCTAATCACCTCTTCCCTGGGGAGGACTTTCCGCTGAGTAGACACTAGACACCGTGCATTCCATGTGTAGAACCTAGTTACTAAACTAACTAAGAAAACAGTGCCCTGATCTCGGCCACCAAGGGACCTGAATGCCCCATAGAGCCACTCCACATAGGAGAGGCCTGCCAGCCAATGGAACACCCACCCTGCTGTAGACCTCTGTATTAAAGGTACACCGAAGCAGGAAGTGCCCCATGCTTTCAAGCATACCGCCACACTCCTCGCGGGGACAATCCCAGTCATCAGAGCTCCTGCACTTCAGGTTGTCCCTCACAGCTTCCCATGGAAGCAGCGCCAAGTCCTAAAACTTCAAGGGGATCCGCTTAGAGTTCAATAACTCGAGCCCCACCTTCAGATCCCGGCTTGGGCAATCCCTGAGCGCCAGGGGCTTCTGAAAGTGGGTCAACAGGACCCTATTGTCAAGAAACCTTCTCAACATGATCCTGATCTCCCAGACCCCACCGACGGATCACCTTCAGAACCGGGGTAACATAAGCCGGAAGATGCCCATGAGGTGTATGAAGGTCCTTCACCTGCCCTCCTGTCTCCCATTCCTGGAAGAAAGGCCGAAACCACCCCCTACAGAATACCCACGGAGGAGCCCTCTAACCAGAGGTTGGCGATGTTTGCCTTAAGAAAGGTTTTTACTAGAAACACCAGTGGGTTGACCATACCCAACTCTCCTAGTCTCCTCGTGCGGTACGTGACCTTCCTCTTGATTTAGGTTCAGCCTATTTCCACATAATAATTGGAAAAACAGGCTGTAGACCCGTGTCCAAAGAGGCTCTGGCAAGATGCAGACGCTGCCCAGATATATTAGCAAAGGAAGCAAATAGCCCTTGGCAAGACTAACCCTTTCCCTTAGGGTCAAAGACCAACCCTTCCACTGATCCACCTTCTGGGCGGCAACCTTAAGTCTGCCCTCCCAGTTTTGCTGGGGATAGTCCCCCGGGCCGAAACTGATGCCTAATAATTTTGCTGTGGCCTGAGGCCCTGGAAGGGTGTCTGGGAGATCAAAACTTGGATCTCCCCCTCCCAGCCAGAGACTCTCACACTTTTCCCGGTTGATCATGGACCCGGATGCCACCGAGTAGCGTTCAACCTCAGATATCATCCAATCTGCCTCCTCTCTCGAGGATACAAAAAGAGAAACGTCAGCATACGCCACTACCCTCAAGGCGGCCTCTGGCTCCACCTGATCCATCCCGACTCCCACCAATGGTCTGCGCTCCACCCTCCTTAAAAGGGGGTCAATAGCGAACACGTATAACGGTGGGCTCAGAGGACAGCCCTGGCGGACACCAGACCTCACCTTGAAAGGGTGTCCGACCCAACCGTTCACGAGCAGAAAAGTCTCTGCCCCATTGTATAAAACTCTCAACCAATCAACAAACCTCCCAGGCAGACCATACCTCAGAAGGACGGACCAGAGGTACTCATGGTTAACCCAGTCAAATGCCTTCGCCTGGTCTAAGAACAGCAAGTACCCCTTCCAGTGACCTGACCTGCCCTGCTCCACTGCCTCCCGGACACCGAGCAACACTAAATGTCCTGCGGCCTGGAACAGCGCAGTGCTGGGCCTCCGAAAGGAGCTGGGGCGCAAACTTCACCAACCGATTAAAAACACCTTTGCCAGAACCTTTCGGTCCGTATTGAGAAGCGCTATGGGATGCCAATTCTCAATACGGGACGAGTCTTTACCCTTTGACAGAATAATCAGGGCTGACTTCCTCATTGAACTGGGCAGAATGGCCAAGGAGAGACACTCATTAAACACCTCAGTCAAGAGGGGGACCAAAGAGTCCCTAAAAGTCTTGTAGAACTCAGATGTTAAGCCATCCGGACCAGGCGACTTTTTGGGCCGGAGCCCATCAATCGCCCGTCTCCCTTCCTCTTCCCTGAATGCTTCTGTCAAAACATGAAGATAGGGGTCATCCCCCGGCTCAGGGATGTTTTCAGCCAGGAAAGCCGACATCTCATCCCGATCAGGATCCCTCCTCCCCAAGAGGTGTGAGTAGAAGGATCTGACCACCTCCAGGATCCCTGATTTGAATCTGTTCAGGGATCCCGTACTGTCGATCAGTCCTGTCACCATCTTACAATTCACTGACAACCTGCAGTTTCTGTAAGGGTCGGGCGAGTGGTACCTCCTGAAATCCCTCTCAAAAACCAAGGATATGTGTGACGATTAGGAACAGGCTACGTCCGAGCGTGGACCCTCTGGATCGCGGATCCGGAGCCCCTGGGACGAGCACGCCAGGTGAAGACCGACCCCTATACAGGGATCGTTTGGGGCAGGACCACAGGGGACAGAGGTGCGACAGCCGGAACCAAGAGGGACGGCTCGAAGGACAGCAAGGCTATGGGAGACAGACAGAACTAAGGAACTAGAGCAGGGATTCCTGGGCGGGAAGGAGGAACAATAGGAGCAGCAGGGAAGGGTATGGAGAGACAGGCGGAGAGGGTCTAACACAGCCGACAGACAGGGAAGACACTGGGGAAATGCACAGACAGAGCGGGGCAGGCAAGGAGGGCGGTACAGGGACAGAAGCGGAGCAGACGGGTGACAAGGAAAATATGTGAAGTGAGGACTACAGTGGAACTGTAGCGGTCAGAAAGGTGCAGGAGTACCACATGATCACCAGGCGCCCTCCTCATAGGGAGGACGCCTGAAATATCCTGCAGCCCCGCCCCTCAGCGACGCCCCCCCCCACCAGAGGAAGAGAGCGGGACAGGAGCGTGCAGGTGCGGAGACGCTGCGGCGGGCTCGGCCGCTGAAGGGGCATCGGCGGCGGGTGCCTATTATACTGGCACCCCTTGAGCAAGGTCTTCACCCTGGAGATTTCCTTTTGATCCCCTCCAGTCGAGACGAGCTGCCGATACAGGCGGTACCTGTTCAGGCCCCTGAGGCTCGAGAGCTGACGGAAGAACCTTGCTACCCTTCTTTTGAAGCTCTCCCACCACTCAGACTTACTGCTACAAAGACCTAAGAGAGGTACCTGGCTCTGAAGAAATTCCTCAATAGACTGTCTTACTTCTGCTTCTTCGAGAAGGGACGAATTCAGCTTCCATAGGCCTTTCCCCATGCGGGGAGTCTCTGTAACATTCAAAGTAAAGAAAATTAAACAGTGATCGGAGAACTCCACCTCAACAGCGGACACAGCAGAAGAGACGGCTTCCTCCTTTAAAAAATCCTATCTATCCTAGACCTACTGCTTCCCCTATAAAAGGTGAAACCCCAGTGAACTGGGGTGTGCTCGATGTGGACATCCACCAGGCGAGCTTCGTTTACTATGCTATTCAGGGCTATGCTATCATAAGCCAGCAGGTCTCCGAGGCCTCCCCTATCACGGAGTCTGGTTATAGTATTAAAATCTCCACCGAAGACCACCTGCTGACTCGTAAAAAGATAGGGCTTGATCCTCAGGAAGAGACATTTACGGTCCCACTTAGATTGCGGGCCATAAATATTGATGAGCCGAAGCTCCTGTCCCCTCATGAAGACGTCAAGGACCAAACATCTCCCCATTTCTACCTCGATCACCCGTCTGCATTCCACCTCCGCGGTCTTAAAAAGGACCGCTATACGGCTCGGCCGCAAGAGACCACTATGAGGGCCCACTCCTCCATTCCCTCTTTGCTTTGTAGATGGACCCCAGGTCCGTTAGTCTGGTCTCCTGCAAAAATAAAATATCAGCCTCAACCCGGGTGAAAAAATCAAAGGCCGTAAATCTAGCCGTATCCGACTTTATGCTGGCGACATTAATCGACGCCAGAGTCAACAGGGTAGTTTCCGCCATCATGGGTGATTGAGTTAGGTGGCCTGTTTTTTTTATCCGTACCCCCCGATTTCCTCTCTCCCTCTGAGGAGGATCCCGACTCACCCCTCCTCTTTAAAGACACCGAGGTGTCCATATCCTCCTTTACAGCACTGGACATCTCCTTCCCAGAACTAGTTTCCTCTCTCCTGGACCCTGAGGTAGTCCCCCCTCCAGAGGAGTGTGAACCCCCGGAGGATGGACCTTGCCACTGCCTGAAGGCACCCCAGATGTAGCGTCCGGTCCCTCACCCTCGACCTCCGACACAACAGAGTCATCAAGGGCTTGGAACCGATTGGAGAGGGGGATCAGAGGAGAGCCGGTGAGCCCTCCCGTAGACACCCTAGCGGTCGGGGGGGCATTACATTTTTTTTAGCCTTGTTCTTCCGACTCTTACCGGTACGATTGTCACCCGTTTTTTTAGGCTGCTCCAGTACCTCTTCATCCAGACTTTCATACTGGGAAGAGTTATCAGAAGCAGCCAACTCCTCCCTCTCCATCCTCCGGATCTCCTCGCTCACCGCCTTCTCCCCCAGGGCCTCAGAGGCTTCAGCTTCCGCCTCCAGGATGGGGCAGTCATCACCCCAGTTGACTGAGGCTTATCCTGCCCCCTGTCCTTACTGCACCTCACCTGTTGCCACTGGTGGGCAAATGTACTAGCCTCGCCTTTCAATGACCCCTCAGTTCCCCTCACGCCTCCACCCTCAGCTCCAGCAGAAGTTGCACCACCGGGGCCCCCCCCCCTTGGCTCCCCCCTGCCGTGCCAGAGATGGTGCTGGAAAAGGAAAGGGGGCAGCGGCTACACGGGTGACCTAGGTCACCACACAGGTGACACCTAATGTCACCACAGGTCGAGGCAAGATGGCCTTTGGTTGCCCCTGGATTCTGTCCTTCCCCAGAAATTCTTAGGAGGGGATGTGAGTGACCATACCACCTGAAACCTTCCACTTTAACATGAAGGTCCATCGCCCTGACCAAATGGCATACTCGTCCCTATTTTTCTTTGGGACCTCCGTGACGTCCCCATAACGGGAAAGCCACGTCAAGATGACGACCCCAGAGAGTGACTCGTTACTTGTCAGGACGATCACCCTCTTTACACTATTTTAGCAAGACGCCGCCTGTACGGCAAAGTCTCGCCATCCGGGCTCCCTTTGCCATTTCGAAATTCGACCAAAAAAGCTCTAAGCCTTCTGGCCGAACAAAACTGACATCGAAGAAGGAGGTGCCAAACGGATGAATCGGGGCAAAGATGTCCGTCGCCCTGAAGTCCATCTTCAGAAGGAGCTCTACAACCCTCGCCCTTGACGGGCATGCTTCACTGCCCCTCCACCGAAGATGGACCACATTCCGCCAGGCCACCCCGTTTCCCCCTCCCTTTTATCTTGGAAGGCAGCCAGGCCGTATCTATTCAGCCAGAAAGGCCAAGTCCACCTCTCTTCCCTCTACTTCGATTGTCTGTTCTCCCTTTTTGAGGGCCTCCAGGAAACTGTGCCGCAAGATGCTCTCCCTGAGGTCCAGAGGTGAGGAAGCCCCCCGACTAGACCCCGAGGCTCTAGCCCCCCCTCCTTAATATCTCTGGTGGCTGGGGGGGGCAGATGGACCGGCCCCCTCCCTGCTCCTCCCACTACCATCAGACACCCCATTCACACTTGCCACCCCATTCACACTTGCCACCCCATTCACACTTGCCACCCCATTCACACTTGCCACCCCATTCACACTTGCCACCCCATTCACACTTGCCACCCCATTCACACTTGCCACCCCATTCACACTTGCCACCCCATTCACACTTGCCATCTTAGACACACTGCCACTCGCATCCTCAGCCACAGACACTTCCATACCCGCACCCCCTCCTCATCCTTTCCATCAGTCACCCCACTCTCGCTCACATGCACACTGGGGTCAATATCATTTTGCCTCTCTTTTTGGGTATTTCCAGGTTTTGCCGTTTCTGCACTGCTACCACCACCTACTGGTGGCATTTTCCCTGCTGGGGGTTCTGCACACAGTGCTGCTGTCCCAGTCATGCTGCCATAGGGTTTTAGCAGCACTGCACCCACAGCTTGCACAGAGCTGCCTCCATCACTGGCAGGGAGGAAGCCAGGAGCAGTTCTGCCTCCAGCTCCATCCTGCGTAGTTGCCGGCGCCCCTACCTCAGGTAAGCCCCCAGACTCGGGGGACCCCGCCAGGCAAGCGCCTTGCTGCTGTCTGCTGCAGCTGCAGTCTCTGCTTCATTGCTGGCCAAGACCATTGTTTTTCCTTTGGTTGGCAAGCCACGCCCCCAGCCTTCAGCTGCACAGCCACCCAAAGCTCCACCCACATGGGCAGCAGGTGCCGAGGAGGCCACGCCCACAGAGACCGGCTGCATCGGGACCCCCGGAGCCGACCCAGAGCCGGGACCACCCCCAGGGAGCGCCCCCCCCACTATCACACCCAGGGCCACAAACAGCCTGGCCACAGCAACTCCGGCGGCCGGCCCCAGGCTAGGCCACTCCGCCTCAGCGTCCACTGGTGGCGGGGCCCCCAGCCCTGACTTCACCGCAGACCCCTCCAGGGGAGCTGACCCCACCATTTTCTTCTTATGAGCCAGCTCTGCCAGAGCCGCAGGCCCCTTCACTTTACTAGGTGCCTGGGTCCCAAGAAGCGATCCAGCTTTAATGGATCTGTACGTGGGGGACCCAGACACCCCAGCGCTCACCGCCGGAGATGCGGAACCGGCTGTCAATCTCTTGCCCACTGGGACGCCCTCAACAACATGCTCCATATCAGACACATCACTACCCCCTCCGTTATCACAAACAGAGGCAGCACCCTGCGTGTCATGGCCTGTAATCTCCCCGCTCCCTTGATGTGGACCCACAACAGATCCCGAGCCGGGGTGGGTAGTGGGTGCCGCACAGTGGGACCGAGGGGCCCCAGAGAGGGGGACATACACAAACTTCTGCACAACAGATGTTTTCTTTATCTTTCTTTGCTTTTCTCTTCAACCCCCTCCTGGTTGCCTCGTCTTCGCAGATCTCATCCCCGAACCTCAGCTGCTTAAAACGGATCGGGAACTTGATCTGCCGGATCTGCTGCATGACGAGGCAGCCCCCCTCACTGCTACTACCACCATCCTCATCCTTCTCCCTCGCTCCCGCTGCCCTCTGAAGGGCGAGAATCTGACAGCCACTTGCTCGGGGGCTATCCCACTATGCGACGCCTGGAGATCTCTTACCAGGCGGTGGGCAAGGCACGACCTCCTCCTCGCATTCCTCTTCCTCATCTCCGCCTGGCCGGAGCTCCGTGGCCCCTCCGCAGCCCCACCAGTCATGGCTCTGAACCGGTCGTCGTTCTCCTGCTTTTCGCAGAGTGGCCCGCTGCCGGCCAGGATCTCATATCTCCGGCTTTCCAGGTCTTGAATGGATTTTTTTTATCTTCCTGACCTCGGCGGATAGCTCGGCCTTCTTATTGCTGGAGGCCGTGTCCGACCTCTCCTTAGCTACCCTCAACTCACCCCAGAGGGATTGAAGCTTCCTTGAGGCGTCCTCATACTCGCAGAGGTGCGCATAGATGTGGGAACCAAAGACCACGGTGGATTCTTTCGCCACCTTGGTGCCCCAATCAAGAGGCACCGCTGCAGCACCCCTGCTCGTACTCTGCCCACCTCCGGGGGGAGGAGCCGCCATGGCCTCGGGGGTCCTACAGGTCTTCATGCTAGATCCCTTGCCTGATCCTTGGCTAGATCTTGTGACCCTAGCCGGAATGGGAGTCCTCCCCCCCCCCCCCCTGCTGGCTTGGACCGGGAGGTGGGAGCTGTGGGCCCAGCCCTGGAGGCCAGTCCCAAAATGAGCCTTCTTTCCTGGGAAGGAGGCAGAAAAAAAATCCTGGATGGAAAACTTTTCCCTTCCCAGGAGCTCTCTCTAGGCAGCACACACACAGAGCACACGGCAAGCTTCGCCTCTTCCTGTATGACACTCAAGAGCTGCACTCACTATTCTGCTGGTGCAGTCACTGTGTACATACATTACATTACTGATCCTGAGTAACATCCTGTATTATACTCCAGAGCTGCACTCACTATTTTGCTGGTGCAGTCAGGGGCGTAACTACCATGGTCGCAGGAGTTGCCACTGCGACCGGGCCCAGCAGGCATATCTTCCAATCATCCCGATTCTCGTGAGACTTTGCCTCATTTTTCAAGGAGATTGATAACATCAGAGACAGTTTTGGTCGACAACCCTCACAGCCCTTCCTCCTAACTGCCCTGCCCTCCTCCTCCAAAACCAACTTCTCCACCATTACAGAAGATCGACTCTCCACACTACTCTCAAGATCACATCTCACTACCTGTGCACTTGACCCGATCCCATCCCACTTCATCCCAACCCTAACCCACCTCTTCAACCTATCACTAACAACTGGTGTTTTCCCCTCAAGCTTTAAACATGCCTCAATCACACCTATCCTCAAAAATCCCTCTCTTGACCCATCCTCTTTATCCAGCTATCACCCTATATCACTTCTCCCCTATGCCTCAAAACTACTGGAACAACACGTCCATCTTGAACTGTCCTCGCACCTCTCTCTTCTTGCTACCTCCTTGACTGTTTACAATCTGGCTTTTGGCCACACTACTCCACTGAAACTGCCTTTACTAAGGTCACCAATGGCCTATTAACCGCCAAGGCCAGCGACACAGTGGACCATTCCCTATTACTACAGACCCTCTCATCTCTTGGTATCACAGACTTGGCCCTATCTTGGATTGCGTCATATCTAACAGACCGGACATTCAGCGTCTCCCACTCGCACACCACCTCCTCACTGCGCCCCCTATCCGTCGTAGTCCCACAAGGTTCAGTCCTAGGGCCCCTGCTCTTCTCCATTTACACCTTCGGCCTCGGACAGCTCATAGAATCTCATGGCTTTCAGTATCACCTCTATGCTGATGACACACAGATCTACATCTCTGGACCAGATGTCACCTACCTACTAACCAGAATTCCTCAATGTCTGTCTGCTATTTCATCCTTCTCCGCTAGATTTCTGAAACTTAATCTGGACAAAACAGAATTTATCATCTTTCCCCCATCTCACGCGACCCCCCCAACGGACCTATCCATTAAAGAAAACGGCTGCCCACTCTCTCCAGTCCCACACGCTCACTGCCTTAGGGTTATTCTTGACACTGACCTTGCTTTCAAACCACATATCCAAGCCCTTTCCACTTCCTGCCGACTTCAACTCAAAAACATTTCACGGATCCGTACATTCCTCAACCAAGAATCTTCAAAAACCCTTGTCCATGCCCTCATCATCTCCCGCCTTGACTACTGCAACCTCCTGCTCTGTGGCCTCCCCTCTAACACTCTCACACCCCTCCAATCTATTCTAAACTCTGCTGCCCGACTAATCCACCTGTCCCCCCCGCTATTCTCCGGCCTCTCCCCTGTGTCAATCCCTGCACTGGCTCCCCATTACCCAAAGACTCCAGTTCAAAACCCTAACCATGACATACAAAGTCATCCACAACATGAGTCCTCCATACATCTGTGACCTCGTCTCCTGGTACTTATCTGCACGCAACCTCCGATCCTCACAAGATCTCCTTCTCTACTCCACTCTTATCTCCTCTTCCCACAATCGCATACAAGATTTCTCCCGCGGCATCCCCCCTACTCTGGAGCGCTCTACTACAACATATCAGACTCTCGCCTACCATGGAAACCTTCAAAAAGAACCTGAAGACCTACCTCTTCCGACAAGCCTACAACCTGCAGTAACCACCGATCCACCAAACCGCTGCACAACCAGCTCTACTCTCGCCTACTGTATCCTCACCCATCCCTTGTAGATTGTGAGCCCTCGTGGGCTGGGTCCTCTCTCCTCCTGGACCAGTCGTGACTTGTATTGGTTCAAATTACTGTACTTATATGTGTTATGTATACCCCTCCTCACATGTAAAGTGCCATGGAATAAATGGCACTATAATAAATAATAATCATTTTTGACCCCCCCCTACCCCACCCACGTCCTGCACTGAGCCACCACGCCCCCCCCCATGCACCCCATCCTCGCCCTCCCGCAGAGACCCACAGCACTGACAGCAGCCTGTCGCTAGGCTGTTTTCTCCAATGTGCGCACAGGACCTGTGATGAGGTTACAGGGGGGGAGGAGTCAGGGGTCACATGATCAGTGGCCTTCGTGTCTGCAGGACTCTGCTGTGCTGGTTGTCATGGTGCTGGATGAGGTAAAGTTTGTGTGGGGTCAGGAGGGGTTTGCAGTGTGGATGTAGCAGAGCCGTGTGTGTACGAGGTGTACGGAGCAGAGATGGGCATGTATTTTGGCATGGGGGGGCCCATAACTTTGTAATTACGCCACTGGGTGCAGTCACTTTGTACATACATTACATTACTGATCCTGTACTGATCCTGAGTTACATCCTGCATTATACTCCAGAGCTGCACTCACTATTCTGCTGGTGCAGTCACTGTGTACATACATTACATTAATGAACCTGAGTTACATCCTGTATTGTACCCCAGAGCTGCACTCACTATTCTGCTGGTGCAGTCACTGTGTACATACATTACATTACTGATCCTGAGTTACATCCTGTATTATACTCCAGAGCTGCACTCACTATTCTGCTGGTGCAGTCACTGTGTACATACATTACATTACTGATCCTGAGTTACATCCTGTATTATACCCCAGAGCTGCACTCACTATTCTGCTGGTGCAGTCACTGTGTACATACATTACATTACTGATCCTGAGTTACATCCTGTATTATACCCCAGAGCTGCACTCACTATTCTACTGGTGCAGTCACTGTGTACATACATTGCATTACTGATCCAGAGTTACATCCTGTATTATACCCCAGAGCTGCACTCACTATTCTGCTGGTGCAGTCACAGTGTACATACATTACATTAATGAACCTGAGTTACATCCTGTATTATACCCCAGAGCTGCACTCACTATTCTGCTGGTGCAGTCACTGTGTACATACATTACATTACTGATCCTGAGTTACATCCTGTATTATACTCCAGAGCTGCACTCACTATTCTGCTGGTGCAGTCACTGTGTACATACATTACATTACTGATCCTGAGTTACATCCTGTATTATACCCCAGAGCTGCACTCACTATTCTGCTGGTGCAGTCACTGTGTACATACATTACATTACTGATCCTGAGTTACATCCTGTATTATACCCCAGAGCTGCACTCACTATTCTGCTGGTGCAGTCACTGTGTACATACATTACATTACTGATCCTGAGTTACATCCTGTATTATACCCCAGAGCTGCACTCACTATTCTACTGGTGCAGTCACTGTGTACATACATTGCATTACTGATCCAGAGTTACATCCTGTATTATACCCCAGAGCTGCACTCACTATTCTGCTGAAGTCACTGTGTACATTCTGATGCGCCGTGGCTCTGCTCCAGCTTATCCCTTTAATGGCAGTGACCTATTGGGGCTCATGTCAGTCTTCAGTGAATAATCTCGTGGCTTGTCCCCTTCCATCCAGTTTATCCTTAGATGGCTAAAAGCATAATGAAAACAAGTTTTCCTTTTTTGACATGTAATACTGCAGATCTTTGGCTCCGTTTGTTTTATTCTCAGTCAGTACGTACCCGCGGCCCCGCCACTGCTCTATTGCGGTGACATTGATGACGCGACTACAGAGTGGTTACATTAGCCAATGACTACTCGGCAGCCTCTTGCACGATTACTGAGCCCAGTGACCATAATAAAAGAAGGTCTGAGAGCAATGCAATGACCACTCTACAAATAATCACTTTATTTTCATTGGGATCAAGCATTTGGGCTATTTGAAAACGGAACCTGCAGTAAGATTTGCCCCGCTGCATTATTTGCCAAGCTTGCAGCTTTATCAGAGGTGATAGTGGCTTCCACCTACGCACTATAAGGGCCCAATTGAAAAGCAGAACTTGATCGATGATCTCCAGATGAGGACTTTGGCCAGTAATTAGTCATTTTATAGGTTGTCAATAAGTGATTTATTTATTTTTTTTACATTTTTAGATTTTAAGTCGTAGGATAAACAGAATGGTTGACCTCGTTAAAGGGCTAGTCTGCTTAGGTAACTTGGTTTTTATAGTAGGGGATATGGTTTATCATCCGTTCATGTCATGCAGTTTGCAGAGCTGCTGCCAAGATCTGCCTTTGGTCTATGTGTGAGGGCAATTTCACACATCCAGATAATTCCGGTAACGGAAAACACGGTACCGGAGATATCCGTGTGGCACATGTGTGCCGCATCATTACCACACCTGACTTTCCTCCGGGGAAGTAGTGCTACAGTAGGCCACTGTTCCTCCGCATATGGTGCTGAACGTGGCTCTCATTCTCCCTGCTCTGCCGGCAAAAGCGTGTGCAGGGAAGAATGACTGGAAAAAAAAAAAGATTTGGGGTCCTCCTTATATTTTTAACCAACCCGGCAAAACTAACAGGTGCGGGCTGCTACTTTCAGGCTGGTAAGGGGCCATGAATATGGCCCAAATAAATCAGTAGCCTGCAGCTACACAGAAAAGGCGCATCTATTAGATGCGCCTATTCTGGAGCTTTGTCGGGTTCTTCCCACTTGCCCTGTAGCAGTGGCAAGTGGGATCATAAGGGGTTAATGTCACCTTTCTATTGTAAGGTGACATTAAGCCTGGCCTTTTCTGGGCAGCTGCGGGCTGCTGTTTTTAGGCTGGGGGGGGACCATATTCATGGCCCCTTACCAGCCTGAGAATAGCAGCCTGCACCTGTTAGTTTTGCCTGGTTGGTTAAAAATATAAGAAGGACCCCACGTCAGTTTATTTTCCTTCATTCTTCCCTACTTGCGCTGTTGCTGGCAGAGCAGGGAGAATGACAGCCGCGTTCAGCACCACATGTAGGGGAACAGCGTTTACAGTAGCGCTTCTTCCCCGGCAGCCGTCCGTACTGACGGAGGACTGTGTACACTGTTCTCCGTGTGCACATGTGCCGCACGTATTGCAGCCCGTGTATCCGTGTCAAAACGGACATGTCTGCGTGTTTTGCACACGGTCCGTGTGTCCGTGAATGCACGCTGACATCTGCGTAGACCCATTCATTTGAATGTGTCTACGTGTGCCGTACCGGAGCCACTGACGTATGAAACAGGCCTTACAGGGCTGCCCTGTCCCCCCCAGCAGTGCCAGGTATTGCTGCATCTTTCCTGCATTACTTATGGTGATGCAGCTTTCTTTCATGATAAAGAAAGTGAAGAAAAATAATAAAATTAATGTAATGTGGTTTCATTAGTGTCAACACCCTCTTATAATCGGATGTTTGACCTATTCTGAACAAACCAATCGTATTTACGTTCATGACACATAGTAGTCAGAACATGGCTGTCTTTGTTTAGTGATTCTGATTGACCCCATATAAAGTTTTGCTGTTCTTATAGTAGGATTTTACTGACATTTTTTAGTTGGATTTTACAGCAGAAGCCATGGTCTGTAAATAGCTGACAGCACAGCAAAGGGAACTCGTTGTTGAATGTGATCAGTCATGAGGGGGGTACAAAATATGCATTTGATATACCATATAACATTGTGAAGATGTCATCAAGAAGTGGCTTAAATTTGGCACAGAAAGACTTTATCTAGAACTGAACATCTCAAAAATTGATAAAAAGACTAGAAGAAAATTGGTCTAGGAGGCTGCCAAGAGTTCTACAGCAACATTAAAGAAGCTGCAGAGATTTCTGGCAAGACTGGTTGTGTACTGCATGTGACATCAAGGCCTCCTTATGTTTGGTCTGTGGGGTAGGGTGGAAAGACTGAAGCTTTTTCTTACAAAGAAAAACACCTAAGCCCGGCTATATTATGCCAAAACCTACAAAAATTCTGCCAAAAGATTGGGGAAAACATGTACTGGTCTGATGAGACCAAGGTTGAAGTTTTTGACCATAATTTCAAAACGTTAGTTTCGCACAAAGCCAACATTACACATCACCAAAAGAACACCATACCCCCAGTGAAGTATAGTGGAGACAGCATTATGCTTTGTGGATGTATTTCACTCTCTGGAATGGAAACTTTAATCAAGGTTGAGGGAATTATAAACATTTCCAGTATCAGTTAATTTTGCATCAAAACCTTATAGCTTGTGTTAGCAAGATAAACAGAAATGTCACCTTTCAGTGACGACTCTAAGCATACCTCCAAATCAACAGAATAATGGCTTTGTCTGAAGATCAAAGTTTTGGGTGGCCCAGACCTGAATCCAGTTGAAAATGTGGGTGTCCTGAAGAGGGCCCTGTGCGCAGGAGATGCCCTCGCAATCTGACATATTTGGAGCTATTGCAAGGAAGAGCGGGCAAAGATTAATTCTACAACCCCTGGTAAAAATTATGGAATCACCGGCCTTAGAGGATGTTCATTCAGGTGTTTAATTTTGTAGAAAAAAAGCAGATCACAGACATGGCACAAAACTAAAGTCAATTCAAATGGCAACTTTCTGGCTTTAAAAAACACTAAAAGAAATCAAACAAAAAATGTGGTTATAAATGGTATATTCTCTAACTGGGTCGCTGTGACCAGTGGGGTATCGCAGGGGTCGGTGTTGGGACCTATTCTCTTCAACATATTTATTAACGAACTGGTAGAAGGTTTGCACAGTAAAATATCGATATTTACAGATGATACAAAACTATGTAAAGCAGTCAATACACGAGAAGATAGTATTCTGCTACAGTTGGATCTGGATAAGATGGAAATTTGGGCCGAAAGGTGGCGGATGCAGTTTAACAATGATAAATGTAAGGTTATACACATGGGAAGAAGGAATCAATATCGCCATTACACACTGAACGGTAAACCACTGGGTAAATCTGACATGGAGAAGGACTTGGGGATCCTAGTTAATGATAATCTTACCTGGAGCATCCAGTGCCAGGCAGCGGATGCCAAGGCAAACAGGATCATGGGGTGCATTAAAAGAGGTCTGGATACACATGAGAGCATTATACTGCCTCGGTACAAATCCCTGGTTAGACCGCACATGGATTACTGTGTACAGTTTGTACAGTTTTGGGCACCGGTGCTCAGGAAGGATATAATGGAACTAGAGTGGGTACAAAGGAGGGCAACAAAATTAATAAAGGGGATGGGGGAACTACAATACCCAGAGAGATTAGCAAAATTAGGATTATTCAGTCTAGAAAAAAGACGACTGAGGGGCGATCTAATAACCATGTATAAGTATATAAGGGGACAATACAAATATCTCTCCGAGGATCTGTGTATACCAAGTAAGGTGACGGTCACAAGGGGGCATTCTCTGCGTCTGGAGGAGAAAAGGTTTCTTTACTGTTAGGGCAGTGAGAATCTGGAATTCCCTGCCTGAGGAGGTGGTGATGGCGAACTCAGTCGAAGGGTTCGAGAGGTCTGGATGTCTTCCTGGAGCGTAACAATATTGTATCTTACAGTTATTGTTAGGTTCTTTAGAAGGGCGTAGATCTGTGGATTTATTCTGACAGAATTTTATAGGCCGAACTGGATGGACTAATGTCTTTTTTCGGCCTTACTAACTAACTATGTTACTATGTAAATGTGGTAGTCAGTAATGGTTGGTTTTAAAAAGTAATCACAGGGGAAAAATTATGGAATCACTCAATTCTGAGGGAAAAAATTATGGAATCACCCTGTAAATTTTCATTCCAAAACTAACACTTGCATCTAATTAGATCTGCTTGTTAGTCTGCATCTAAAAAGGAGTGATCACACCTTGGAGAGCTGTTGCACCAAGTGGACTGACATGAATCATGGCTCGAACACCAGAGATGTCAATTGAAAGAAAGGAGAGGATTATCAAACTCTTAAAAGAGGGTAAATCATCACGCAATGATGCAAAAGATGTTGGTTATACACAGTCAGCTGTGTCTAAAATCTGGACCAAATACAAACAACATGGGAAGGTTGTTAAAGGCAAACATACTGGTAGATCAAGGAAAACATCAGAGCGTCAAGACCAG
The DNA here is from genome assembly GCF_039654945.1 of Dendrobates tinctorius. Taxonomy (NCBI): domain Eukaryota; kingdom Metazoa; phylum Chordata; class Amphibia; order Anura; family Dendrobatidae; genus Dendrobates; species Dendrobates tinctorius. The sequence goes on from NW_027361864.1 coordinate 5,454,433, forward strand.
AAACTTAAAGCAACAGGTCTCCAAAACAGGAAATGCACAACAAAACAAATGAACGAATGGGAGGAAACTGGAGTCAACGTCTGTGACCGAACTGTAAGAAACTGCCTAAAGGAAATGGGATTTACATACAGAAAAGCTAAATGAAAGCCATCATTAACACCTAAACAGAAAAAAACAAGGTTACAATGGGCTAAGGAAAAGCAATCGTGGACTGTGGATGACTAGATGTCAGTCCTATTCAGTGATGAATCGTGAATCTGCATTGGGCAAGGTGATGATGCTGGAACTTTTGTTTGGTGCCATTCCAATGAGATTTATAAAGATGACTGCCTGAAGAGAACATGCAAATTTCCAGTCATTGATGATATGGGGCTGCATGTCAGGTAAAGGCACTGGGGAGATGGCTGTCATTACATCTTCAATAAATGCACAAGTTTATGTTGATATTTTGGACACTTTTCTTATCCCATCAATTGAAAGAATGTTTGGGGATGATGAAATCATTTTTCAAGATGATAATGCATCCTGCCATAGAGCAAAAACTGTGCAAACATTCCTTGAAAAAAGACACATAAGGTCAATGTCATGGCCTGCAAATAGTCCGGATCTCAATCCAATATCTTTGGTGGAAGTTGAAGAAAATGGTCCATGACAAAGCTCCAACCTGCAAAGCTGATCTGGCAACAGCAATCACAGAAAGTTGGAGCCAGATTGATGAAGAGTACTGTTTGACACTCATTACGTCCATGCCTCAGAGACTGCAAGCTGTTAGAAAAGCCAGAGGTGGTGCAACAAAAGACTAGTGATGTGTTGGAGTGTTTTCTTGTTTGTTTTTCATGATTCCATAACTTTTCCCCTCTGCTTGGTTTGAAAAATAACCATTACTGACTACCACATTTTTTGCTCTTGATTTCTTTTAGTGTTTCTTAAAGCCAGAAAGTTGCCATTTGAATTGACTTTAGTTTTGGGCCATGTCTGTGATCTGCTTTTTTTTTTCTACAAAATTAAACAACTGAATGAACATCCTCCAAGGCCAGTGATTCCATAATTTTTGCCAGGGGTAGTAGATGTGTTGTGTGCTGATAGACTGCTACCCAAAAAGACTGAATGCAAAGGGAACGTTCACAAAGTATTAGTTTAAGGGTGTGTATATTTATGCAGCCACTTTGTGTATTTTCCATCTGAAAAAATTCCGTTTTTCTCAATGGATCTGTACCGATTATGGGTGACCTTAAAGGTTGGAAAAAGTTTTGGAATAACTCTTCATGGTTTGAGATATATATATATATATATATATATTTTTTACATGGCAAAAACCTGACCTGTTAATAGAGGTGTGTAGACTCCTTATAGCCACTGTAGAGACAGCGTAAACAATTTTACAGGTTTGAGATCGCTGCAAACTGCTCCCGATATTTTAGCTTCTTGCGCTTAATTATTTTGCAGGCTAATTGGGATCCTGTGGCTCATAAGCGCAGGCGGCTTCCTCCAGAGAAGAAGTCTATGGTGTGTTATCTGAAAGCCAGGGAGTTGAAGGCACAGGATGACCCCAGTTACCACCGCCTGTTGCGGGGCTGCGCGGCTCAAGCACTCCCTGGCATCCTGAAGGAGAGGGAGTTCCAGCTTGGAACCCTCAACAAAGTGTTTGCGTCGCAGTGGCTGAACCATCGCCAAGTCGTCTGCGGTACCAAATGCAATACAGTAAGTTTATTGAATGTTTGCCTCGTCTCATTGTATATGTTTAGTGGAGGCTGAAGAATATGGCGCTTCTACATTCTTTTGCAAAAAAATTTTGATAGGGGGAAAATTCCTTTTGTGCAATAGAACACGTAGTAGGAAAATGGTCAAACGCTGACAGCGGCATTTAACAAGCATTTCCGGCCGCCAGGTGGGAAATACGCACATCACTGACCGCCATCATGTGATCAGGGGTCAGCTATGCGTTGGCATAACAACCTGGAGACCTCTATGGTTGTTGATGCCGGATTGCTAAGCGCCACCCGGTGGTGGGCGCTCATAGCAATGCTGTAATTCGGCTACATGTAGGTGATCTGTTCATCGCCTATATGTACCAGAGCCAATCAGGCTATGGCAGCTTGGCTATTGAAGCATGCCAAAAAAAAAAATGTTTTTAAAAATGTGAAAAAATAAAAGAAAGTTTAAATCGCCCCCCTTTCTCCCCATTCAAAATAAAACAAAGAAAAATCACACCTATTAGGTATCGCTGCGTTCTGAATCGCCCGATCTATCAGTAAAAACAAGGATTAACCCTATCGCTAAACAGCGGGAAAAAAACACGACATTGAGTTAAAATGCAATAACTGGCGATCAAAAGATCATATCTGCACATAAATGGTATCATTAAAAACGTCAGCTCAGCGCACAAAAAATAAGCCCTCACCCAGCCCCAGATCACGAAAATTGGAGACGCTATGGGTATCGGGAAAATGGCACAATTTTTTTTTTTTTTTTTTTTTTTATTTCCTAGCAAACTTTGGAATTTTTTTTCACCACTCAGATAAAAAAAGAACCTAGATATGTTTGATGTCTATGAACTCGTAATGACCTGGAGAATCATAATGGCAGGTCACTCTTAGCATTTAGTGAATCTAGCAAAAAAAGACAAACAAAAAACCTGTGAAATTTCACTTTTTTTGCAATTTCACTGCACTTGGAATTTTTTTCCCGTTTTCGAGTACACGACAAGCTTAAAACAATGATGTCTTTCAAAAGTACAACTTGTCCCGCAAAAAATAAGCCCTCACATGGCCATATTGACGGAAAAGTAAAAAAGTTATGGCTCTGGGAAGAAGGGGAGCGAAAAATGAAACCACAAAACCGAAAAAAGCTCCTGTCATTAGAGGGTTAAACGTTCTGTAGACAAATCACACCTGTAATTTGCAGCAAAACCTGCAGTTTTTATTGCAATGAGAGCAGGTTAGCATTAAAAAGAAGAAATGCATGAGAAAATGGCATAAAGATATGACCACTAGGTGTCCACAGCAGCGGAGGTATGTGTACCCCAACAGTTTGACTGACAGCTAGCACTGATGCACTGCAGAGCCGTCTGTTGGTCAAAATGCCTGGGGCATGCATACGGCCACTGCGTTCAATCCTGTGAGTAGTGACTGTAGCCACATCAGCACGCCTGTATGACTGATTTCTCCTCAGGAAAATCAAGTTAATTTTCTCTTGGGTGCTGCACTTTCAGGCCGGGCACGTTCCTAACACTACTAGCCTGTAAGTAAGTTTGGATATAATGCTACAGTGGGGAAAAAATTATTTAGTCAGCCACCAATTGTACAAGTTCTCCAACTTAAATAGATGAGAGGCCTGTAATTGACATCATAGGTAGACCACAACTATGAGAGTCAAAATGAGAAAACAAATCCAGAAAATCACTTTGTCTGATTTGACAAGATTTATTTTTCAAATTATGGTGGAAAATAAGTACTTGAAGTTCATCTCAATATTTTGTTATATATCCTTTATTAGCAATGACAGAGGTGAAACGTTTTCTGTAAGTCTTCACAAGGTTGGCACACACTGTTGGTGGAATGTTGGCCCATTCCTCCATGCAGATCTCCTCTAGAGCAGTGATGTTTTGGGCCTGTCGCTGGGCAACACGGACTTTCAAATCCCTCCAAAGGTTTTCTATGGGGTTGAGATCTGGAGACTGGCTAGGCCACTCCAGGACCTTCATATGCTTGTTACAAAGCCACTCCTTCATTGCCCCGGTAGTGTGCTTGGGATCATCATGCTGAAACACCCATCCACGTTTCTTCTTCAATGCCCTTGCTGATGGAATGAGATTTGCACTCAACATCTCACGATACATGGCCCCATTCATTTTTTCATGTACACGGATCAGTCGTCCTGGTCTCTTTGCAGAGAAAAAGCCCCAAAGCATGATGTTGCCACCCCCATGCTTCACAGTAGGTATGGTGTTCTTTGGATGCAACTCAGTATTTTGTTTCCTCCAAACACTGCGAGTTTTGTTTCTACAAAACAGTTCTGCTTTGGTTTCATCAGACCATAGGACATTCTCCCAAATGCTCTTCTGGATAACCCAAATGCTCTCTAGCAAACTTCAGACGGGCCCGGACATGTCTGGCACTGCAGGATCGGAGTTCCTGGCGGCGTAGTGTGTTACTGATGGTAGCCTTTGTTACGGTGGTCCCAGTTCTATGCAGGTCATTCATTAGGTGCCCCCCCCCATGTGGTTCTGGGATTTTTGCTCACCGTTCTTATCATTTTGAACCCATGGGGTGAGAACTTGCATGGAGCCCCAGATGAGGGAGATTATCAGTGGTCTTGTATGTATTCCATTTTCTTATTATTGCTCCCACAGTTGATTTCATCACACCAAGCTGCTTGCCTATTGCAGATTCAGCCTTTCCTACCTGGTGCAGGGCTACAATTTTGTTTCTGGTGTCCTTTGACAGCTCTTTGGTCTTCACCATAGTGGAGATTGGAGTGTGACTGAGGTTGTGGACAGGTGTGTTTTATACTGATAGCAAGTTCAAATAGGTGCCATTACTACAGGTAGAAAAATATTATGAATTGCGAGTCCTCAGTGGTTGATACCGTTTAATGGCTAACTGAAAAGATGGTAACAAATTGCAAGCTTTCGAGGTTACTCAATTCTCCATCAGGTCTCTGCATTATTTCTGTGTGATGTTATGTATAAATGTGATTCTTCAGATTTTGTATGCGTGATGAAGAGACCTGAGTAGCCTCGAAAGCTTGCAATTTGTTACCATCTTTTCAGTTAACCATTAAAAGGTATCAACCACTGAGGACTCTCAATTCTTAATATTTTTCAATCTACTGGCTAACACGGTACAAAGATATAGATCTTTACTACAGGTAATGAGTGGAAATAAAGTCCGTGGAGCCTCATTTAAGTGTCTCAAACATGGGACTAGCCAGATCTTCCTCCAGGGAAGTACCCAGCCAAGGGGTGGCTCCTTTCGGAAACCACCATATTAAGTGGAGTAGTAGGTAATGAGTGGAGGACAGAGGAGCCTCTTAAAGAAGTTGTTACAGGTATGTGAGAGCCAGTAATCTTGCATGTTTTTAGGTGACCAAATACTTATTTTCCACCATAATTTGAAAAATAAATCTTGCCAAATCAGACAAGGTGATTTCTACTTCGCCTCATTGGGGGACACAGGACCATGGGTGTTATGCTGCTGCCACTAGGAGGCTGAAAATAACTGAATACAAAAAAGGTTAGCTCCTCCTCTGCAGTATACACCCTCATGCTGGCTTCAAGAGAACCAGTTCTTGCTTAGTGTCCGTAGGAGGCACACGGGTCTGGTCTTCAGACTCCAAATTTTTTTTTCTACTTTTTCCTCGGATGAAGGGGCAACATATCTTTTCAAGGCTCCGATCTCCCCAAGCTTCCACGTATCCTCTCCTGCGACGAGGGACGCCATGTCTGAGCTGATTTTTAGGGGCGACGGGTCCCTTGAAGGGCACCGATCTCCCCGCACCATCAACAGATGAGCACATGGAGTGTCGCCTTCATGTGTACCCTCTTCTGCAGCCAGGCCTAATGGTGGACAACCAGCTCTGTCCCATCCTAGGGGATTGAACCCCTTGGATGTACAGAGGCACTTCCTTGGCATCCATGCAGCCCCCACTGCATCACCACTTTTTTTTAAGCGGATGATACAAGGAGGCGGACGGTCCCTCTCCACCTCCCTATTAAAGGAATGGTGGATTGAGGATTCCTTCTTTATCCCTGCACCGTCCAAACGATAGCGACCACACTCTGAACTGCTGAATAGAGCTGTGTAATTTGCCATCCGGCAGCTGCCGTCCGCATTATGTTGCGATAAGGCGGCTCCGGCAGCTAACCTGCAGGCAGAGCGGTCGATCTCTGCATTTTGCTCCACGGCCTTCCGGTTCCCAGTGGTGAGTACCCAGGTCAGATACGGTGGGGGACAGGGGCTCCTGAGCAAGATTTGCGTTCCTTCCGGGATCCAGCCAGCGCTGAAAATTTAGCCTCCGGCTTTTACCTCCGCTAGGCCGCAAGCTGGAGATTCCGCCCCATTGCGCGCGTTCCCAGCGACTCCGCCTCTATTGGCGCTTCTCGCAGCGCGAGATCTCCTCCCACAGGAAGTCTCGGCGGCCATTACAGGACACAGTTTCCATTGAGAGTCCTCAGCTGCCCCTCCCCTCTCCGGGTCCAGGTATCCTCTCAGAAGCACAAAGGATCGCGAGGCATAGAGCCTGGGTAAGACTATTTCTGCAGTCCATTGGCCTTTGTACCCCCCCCCCCCGGGTTGGGAGTCACCACCCCCTCTGTAGTGAGTACATGAGCCCTGCTGTTTACCTCAGGGACCAAGGCACATGCTGTGTTTTTTCCCTAATTCCCAGCTGTTTACCTTGCTGATAAATGGGATGTATCTGCCTTAGATAACGGACAGTGTGTCCTATCATTTACTTGGCTACATTTTGACAGACGATTAATCCCTGCATTGCTTGTTTTTGCTCACACTACAGAGCAGAGCGGATGTCCTTTATAGAAATGACCCTGGACACCTTCCGACGGGTTGATGCTCCCTCAAGACATCGTCCTAACACTTCATCAAATGTTATTCCAACCGGTTTGCCATGACAGTACTGGGAAGAATAGTGGAAGCAACGGAAGCGGTTCCCTTCGCTCATTTGCATCTCCGTCCCATGCAGCAGGCTCTTCTGGCGGCTTGGGACAGGAACCCGTTCTCTCTCGACCGCCGGTGCCCTTGCCCCTGCGGGGACATTGAGGTCTTCTCTCATCCAGGGAAAATTCTTTCTCCTGGTTTAATGCCTAGTGGTGTCTACAGACTCCTGTCTCCTTGGCAAGGGAGCAGTCCTTCACCACCACACTGCTCAGGGGCGCTGGTCAACTCGGGTGACAAGCCTCTCGATCTGGCCAGCTCTGCAGCAGATCCATTATCTCCTGGCAGGTCACCCCATCCAAATTCTATCGGACAAAGCCACGGCTGTGGCATATATCAGTCATCATAGGGGTACCCGCAACAGGGCGGCCATGTGCGAGGTAGCACGTATTCTCCGATTAACAGAGAGGAATCGCCTGGTATTTTCAGCAGTTCATATCCCATGTGTGAAAAATTGGGCGGCAGTTTTTCCTACCCGTCAAAGTTTCGCCTTGGGACAGTGGGAACTTCATCTGGAGGTCTTTTGACAGATCTGTATTCGTTTAAGGACTCCGGACATGGTTCTGATGGCTTCAATATTAAACACCAAGATACTCCACTTCAGAGCTCGGTCTCGGGATCCCAAGACCATCGAGGTGGATGCACAGGTTTCTCCGTGGCATCAGTTTCGTCTTCTGTACGTGTTTTCCCCCGCTTTCTTTACTTCCGAGGGTCAGCAGGAATTTCAAGGAAGAGAGATCTCCAGTAATCCTAGTCCCCTCAGATTGGCCATGCTGGGCATGGTATGCAAATCGTCGCTGATCTCCCGTGGCGACTGCCGGTTCATCCAGTTCTGCTCTGCTAATGTCCGATTTGTCATGAGAACTCAGGGGTCTTGTGTTTAACAGCTTGGCCGTTGAAGTCTGGGTGCTATCTCAAGCTGGGTTCTCTCATCAGGGGTTTCTCGCCATGAATTGCGTTTGGAAGCCTGCATCAGCTAGCATCTATCACCGCACCTGATAACCATTTTCGCATGGTACAGACACCGCGGACGTTCTTGTGTCTTCTCTGTTCCCTTCATTTTGGGAATTTTTTCCAGGCTGGCCTGGAATCAGGTTTGGCGCTCAGCTCTCTCCAAGACCAGATCTCGGCCTAACTGTTTTATTCCAGCGCAGGATTAATTCCAGTCTGCCAGTGAGGACTTTCTTTCAGGGGGTCGCCCATGTGATAACTCCCTATAGAATGCCGTCAGAGGCCTGGGGACTTTATTTTGGTCCTGGGTGCTCTTGCAGATGCCTTTCGAACCATTGCAGGACGTCTCTGTTGTGAGTTCATTTTCCCCTTCACCATTGAGGTCTGATGAACTCCCTCTTCTAGTAGTGAAGGAAGGTAGTGAGGCTGATTACCAAGCACCTGAGCAGGATGATGATGACTGGGTGACTGGAATTGCTGACTGGATATAAGGCAGCCGACGCCCTTCTGCCTTGCTGGTGATTTCCCTGAGGGATTCTAGGAGACCAGTCTGATTCCTGCTCCTCAAAAGCTAAGTTTTCTGCTCTACTTTTTGCATTTGTGTTTTGGTTTTGTTTTGCCTTGTTTTTCTGGATTTCTGCCATTCCCTGCTGGGGTGAGCTGAATTCCTTTTTGCTCTGTCTTCAGAAAATACCTGAGTACTGATATAGTCTTTTTGAAGCCTAGCCTCTTCAGGGCTTTTTTCCCTATCAGTCTGTTGGCTCTTGTTTTGGCGGATTGCAGACAGCAGCTTTTCTATCCTGTCCTATTTAGTTAGCTTTGGCCCCATCATTTGCTCAGCCTATCTTGCTGTGTGAGTGTTTTTTCATCTTGCTTCACCGTCATTATATGTTGGGGGCTGCCTATTGCTTTGGGGTCTGCTCTGGGGCAGTTTAGATTTCCCTTTCTGTCTTTAAGCTATTTAGTGCTCTGGCTGTGATCGAGGGGTCTAGGGCACCGTGGGAACCCCCCACGGCTACTGCTAGTTGTTGTTGTTAGGTTCAGGGGTCTGCAATCCGATAGCTGCCAACTTCTCTGGTTTTCTGGACTTAGCTAGTATTTCTGTTTTTTGCCTCCTACGGTGACTCATTCATAACACATGGGGTTTGACCTGTTATGTGGTTCCCCACTCAGGGACTGCTTTGGAACGTCCCATGGTTTGTGTCCCCCAATGAGGCGAAGGAGAAATGGGGATTTTTGTGTACTCACCATAAAATCATTTTCTCAGAGCCACTCATTGGGGGACACAGCACCCACCTTGTTAACCTTCTGGCTTGTTCTTGTTTTATTTAGCTTGATGTGTTGCACTCTGATATGATGTTAATGATCTCCTACTGCTTTTGCACTGAATGGTTCTCTTGGAGCCAGCATGAGGGTGTATACTGCAGAGGAAGGGCTAACCTTTTTTGTATTCATTTAGTGTCAGCCTCCTAGTGGCAGCAGCATAACACCCATGGTCTGTGTCCCCCAATGAGTGGCTCAGAGAAAAGGATTTTACGGTGAGTACACAAAAATCCCTATTTTCTGGATTTGTCTTCTCATTTTGACTCTCATAGTTGTGGTTTACCTATGATGTCTATTACAGGCGCCTCTCATCTTTTTAAGTGGTAGAACTTGCACAATTGGTGGCTCACTGAATACTTTTTTCCCGACACTGTATATAGACACATCACTTTGCTGCACCGACTCACGCTATGCAGGAGCACGCAGTTTATATCTGTTGCTGGGGCCATGATGGGGGGACACAATATCTCTGCATACCACTCCACATCCCCTCTATGTGATCTGATAGAGGCTACAATTGTTTTTTCGCTGAGGTCATTGTTCTATTTCTGGGTATCGGGTGTAGATTGTCTTTGTATTGAGCGTTTCCTAAAATACCGAAAGTCTCCTGATAAATCTGTAAATGTGCATTATTTTCCAAACTTAATTCCCCCTGCTTTTTTGTTCTTCTTTTTTTTTTTTTTTTCATTAGTTATTTGTGGTGGATGTACAGACTGGACAGATTACAAAGATCCCCATCCTAAAAGATCGAGAACCAGCCAATACGACGCCTCAGAGCTGTGGAATCCATGCCATCGAGATCAACCCTTCCCGGACACTGCTGGCTACCGGGGGAGATAACCCCAACAGTCTGGCAGTGTATCGACTGCCAACCCTGGATCCCGTCTGTGTGGGAGATGTGAGCTTTAGTTTTTATTTGGACTCCAGATATAAATAATGTAGGTTCACCCCCAGTTCTTGTGCAGCGTCATCTTGTTCTCCACGGGCATGATCGGAGAGGTAATGTGTACTGTGATGAAGCCGGGCACAGCACACCCTGTGTCTCTTCATGCGTCCATGGAGGGAAAGGCATTGGTGCAGAGCCCATGCTTTGGAGCCCGGTGGTGACTACAGCATTTGTGGGAATGTGGACCGATGCTAAAGGAGCAATATTGGACACTGGACTGCATTAATTTTATCGCTGTTATAGAATGTTAGAGTTGGGTCATCGTGTCCAACCCCCTTGGCTCAGTGCAGGATTCACTAAACAATCTCAGACAGATGTCTGTCCAGCCTCTGAAGACTTCCATTGAAGGAGAGCTCACCACCTCTCGTGGCAGCCTGTTCCACTCATTGTCAAAGTTTTTTCAAATCTTTTTCTTCTCCCTTTCAGTTTTATTCCATTGCTTCTTGTGTTTCCTTGTGCAAATGAGAATGATGATCCCTCTACACTGTGACGTCCCCTTCAGATATTTGTAGACAGCTATTAAGTCTCCTCTTAGCCTTATTTTTTGCAAGCTAAATATTCCCAAATCCTTTAAAGTTTCCTCGTAGGACATACTTTGCAGTCTGCCCACAATCCTGGTAGCTCTTCTCTGAACTTGCTCCAGTTTTTCAATGTCTTTTTAAAATGCGGTGCCCAGAACTGGACACAGTATTCCAGATGAGGCCTGACCAAGGAGGAGTAGAGGGGGATAATGACTTCACATGATCTAGACTCTATGCTTCTCTTAATACATCCTAGAACTGTGTTTCCCTTTTTCGTTGCTGCATCGCACTGTTGCTATATTTGAGAAAGACAAAAGAGGCAAGATAGTTTGGAATAATGAGGTTATCCGGTATGGCATTGTGGCGATGAACGGTAGAAAAATCACTATAGCAGTTCGTTTTTTAAATTTATACAATTTTAGTTTCCTACAGACCCCACTAGCGGGAGATCACTGCATACTGTTGTATACATTAACCTTAATAATGGTAAAACTCCAAAGCTCCATCCTAGTGAGGGCTGTAGACAAACACATTTATATTTAGAGCTTTAAATTGAATCTGACTGTATGATCTCAGCCATGTATGTTTGACTCTGGAATGCGGCGGTGCAACTGAGGAGCAAAACATGCTTTAAAAGCTGCTAAGCTGCATTGGAGACTAGTTGGGCAGGCGGGAACCTGGTGGCTTCTTGTTGTCCTGGAGTGACAGGTCTGATCCTATACCCTCACGTAGGAAGAGACTTATCAATCCAGGGCAGTGGGCAAGAGGAAGCCGCCGGGGACCAATCTGTCCGACTGGAGAACTGTTGTTGAACTCTGTGGTTAACCCCCCACATTAGTGCTTCTTAAAAAAAACTATGCATTGCTTACTTCCTACTATCATAAGCTTCTATACATCTTGTATGTCTTACCATAATTATATTTTATTTTTTCTTTAAAGGAGGGTCACAATGACTGGATATTCTCTATTGCATGGATTAGTGACACCTTGGTTGTGTCAGGTAAGTTGTTATGAGGACAAGAGTTTCCAATTGGTCTTCTACATTTAGGCCCTGATTCATTAGGACCGATAGTTTGCCCACCAGTCTTAATGAATGAAGCGTTGGCGTACAAGGCGTATACCTTTTAATGAATTTGGTTTATCTTACAAATGTTGTACGCCTCTGCCAGAAAATGTTACTCCAAATATCTGGTGTTCACTTCTGGCATAATTTGTTACTTTTCTAATTTAAAATATGATTTTTGTAATGTAAAATTTGATTAATTTGTTGGACAGGCTTTGCCCCAGCTCCAGACGCTTTAACCCCTTACTGCCATCGGATGGAATAGTACCGTCTGATGGCAGCACACCCGCTTTGACGAGGGCTCCGGTGGTGAGCCCACCTCAAAGCCGGGACATGTCAGCTGTTTTGAACAGCTGACATGTACCCGCAATAGCCGCGGGTGGAAGCGCGATCCGTCCGAGGCAATTAACTAGTTAAATGCCTCTGTCAAACTCTGACAGCGGCATTTAACAAGCACTTCCGGCCATCCGCCCGGAAATATGCTCACCGGTGACCCCCATCACGTGATCGGGGGTCATCGGTTCGTTGGCATGAGTGGTCGGCGCTCAAAGCAATTGAGCAATTCTACTATATTGAGGCAATCTGCTCATCTCTGTGTAGCAGAGGCGATCGCGCTATGACAACTTCGAGTCTCTCATGGAGGCTATTGAACCATGCCAAAAGTAAAAAAAAAAAAGTTTTTCAAAATACGAAAACAATAAAAAAAAACATAAGTTCAAATCACCCCCAAATCGCCCCATTCAAAATAAAGCAATAAAAAAATCAAACGTACACATATTTGGTATCGCCGCATTCAGAATTGCCCGATCTATCAATAAAAAAAAAAAAGGGTTAACCCGATCGCTAAACAGCGTAATGAGAAAAAAATCCAAACGCCAGAATTACGTTTTTTTTGGTCACTGCGATATTGCATTGAAATGCACTAACGGGCGATGAAAAGATCGTATCTGCACATAAATGGTATCATTGAAAACGTCAGTTTGGCGCACACAAAATAAGCTTCACCCGACCAGAAATCACGAAAAATGGAGACGCTACAGGTTTCAGAAAATGGCGCAATTTTAAATGTTTATTTTTTTTTCCTTCCACATTCCATTAATTCCTGTGAAGCACCTGAAGGGTTAATAAACTTCTTGAATGTGGTTTTGAGCACCTTGAGGGGTGCAGTTTTTAGAATGGCGTCACTTTTTGGGTATTTTCTGTTACATAGACCCCTCAAGGTTATTTCAAATGTGAGGTGGTGCCTAAAAAAATGGTTTTGTTTCATTTTATGTAAACATGAGAAATCTCTGATCACCTTTTAACCCTTATAACTAATTGTGCTTATGTAAAGTCGACATGTGTAAAATGGTTATTTATTAACTATTTTGTGTGACATAAGTCTGGTTTAAGGACCTAAAGATAAAGACTCTGTACCGTTTAGTTAACTTTATAGAAAACTGCAGGAGCTGCAGCAAAAAAAAAAAAAATGCATACCCTGTAGGGGTGTGGAAATTTCATAGCATTCTTTACTTGAATTAGAACTGGAGTCTCTTACAAGAGACTATTCAGAGACATAAAGGAAAAACATAACTTCTCCCTTCATTATAGCAGGATGCTATAGAAGCTTGCTGACTGTTTCCAAAAGTAAGCAACAGAATTGTGACTGAATCTCTGGCCTAACGCAAGATGACTACACAACGCAACGCAAGTTTCTCCAGAAAACTACCCTGCATGCACTCATTGTCATAAAACAACAAACTGTTTTATTAATCCTCTCTGTGTCCAGCGCCAAGTCTCTGCCGCTGCCCTAGGCTCTTATGTTTGGCTGCAGCAGTGACATCACATCGACATCGCTGCAGCCAATCATGAGCTTTGGCTGCTTTGTGTGTGTAGATGGCAGAAACCGCTCAGAGCCGCTGAGCTTATGATTGGCTGCAGCGATGTCGACGTGATTGCTGCAGCCAAAGAGATGTACACTTTTTATTACAAAAAAAGAAAAGACCTTTTGTCCAGATTGGTCTGAACCCCTTTCTTTTTTCAGGCTCCCGTGATGGATCCATGGCTCTTTGGGAGATTAATGACGAGGTGCTGAATGAATGCAACTTCCAGCACAGCCGCTCCCGGGTACCAGTCTATGCTCACATTTACCACAAAGCATTGAAGGACATCCCCAAAGAGAGCAGCAACTCCTCAAACTGCAAGGTCCGCGCCCTGGCATTCAACAGCAGGAAGAAGGTAACGTGTGCCCATACCTTGTCTGTTGCTCCACCGCTACTGAGCTCCTGTCTTGTGCAGAAAATTCCAGGAAACCTTCCCCTCCAAGCTGCACAGACTGTGACGACCAAACCTCTTCTCTAATGGAGATCAGGGGAACCTCTCCGCTTCTGTTGGGACTCCTGTTACTTGTGACATCTTAAAGCAGGGATGACAAACTCCAAAACAGAGATGGCCAAAAAAAAACAAAATTTGCACAAAGTTACTGGTCAACCTTGATATCTTATTAACAACCCTCCGCACAGTGTCATGATGTGCCCCACAGAGCCCTCCGCACAGTGTCATGATGTGCCCCACAGAGCCCTCCGCACAGTGTCATGATGTGCCCCACAGAGCCCTCCGCACAGTGTCATGATGTGCCCCACAGAGCCCTCCGCACAGTGTCATGATGTGCCCCACAGAGGCCTCCGCACAGTGTCATGATGGGCCCCACAGAGGCCTCCGCACAGTGTCATGATGGGCCCCACAGAGGCCTCCGCACAGTGTCATGATGGGCCCCACAGAGGCCTCCGCACAGTGTCATGATGGGCCCCACAGAGGCCTCCGCACAGTGTCATGATGGGCCCCACAGAGGCCTCCGCACAGTGTCATGATGGGCCCCACAGAGGCCTCCGCACAGTGTCATGATGGGCCCCACAGAGGCCTCCGCACAGTGTCATGATGGGCCCCACAGAGGCCTCCGCACAGTGTCATGATGGGCCCCACAGAGGCCTCCGCACAGTGTCATGATGGGCCCCACAGAGGCCTCCGCACAGTGTCATGATGGGCCCGTATGATCACCCTGTGGGCCAGAGTTTGATGTGTGTCTTACAGGAAATGCTAGAGATACTGTCAGTTTCCTTAAACATCTAGTAACACTAGTGCTAGCGGATGTAGCTGCACCATATGTCATCATAACTCTGAATATAATATATTTCTCCTACGCCTCATTGGGGGACACAGACAGTGGGTGTTATGCTGCTTGCCACTAGGAGGACACTAAGTAAACACAGAAAAAAGTTAACTCCTCCCCTGCAGTATACACCCTCTCCCTGGCTGGGAATTCCCCAGTTCTTGTCTGCAGGAGGCACTTGGGTCTGGCTTCAGACCCCACCGTTTTTATTTTATTTTTTAATTTTCTGTAAATTTTTATTTTTTAATGGAGTGAAGGGGGTGACGGTTCCTTTCAACGGCTCGCTCTCCCCCGAACCAACAACAGGCAAGCACACGGAGTATACCTCCCCGTACACTTTCCTGCGACGACTGGGGCACTGATTTTTCTGGGCGACTGTTCCTTTACGGTCCCGGACTCCCCACACGGATACGAGGGCAAGCGCGGAGCATACGGAGTGCATGGAGAAGACTTGTGGAGCTCTTCGGATGCCCTGAATCAGCCCCATAGCCTCTCTATCCCCCTGCCCATAAGGTGGATCGATTGAGGTATACCCCTTTAACAACTCCGGCTCTGCAACATCGCCCGAGAGCTTTTTTACCTCAGGATCTGAGATGGGATGAAATCTGCAGTCTCCTGGACAGCGCAGAAGGCGTGAGCACCGGATTGAAGGTATGGGGTCAGGTCCTGGTCCTTGGGAGAAGCGCTGACCTAGTCTCAGCGGCGGTACACCAGCGCCCCGTCGCGGCTCCCCCCTTCACCCGGCGCTTGCCGCGGGTAGGCCCAAAAATTTAGTCCCTGGCTTTTCGGCCTACTAGGCCACAATTTACATAGCGCCGCCCGCCGTTAGCGCCGCCGCCCATGTCTTTAGCGCCTCTCGCTCTGTACGAGAGGCGCCCTGCTAGTCTTGAGGGCCATGTCCTTAACCCCTTCTCTGCTCCTCGGGCTCTGTGACTGCTGCGGGGGTGCGCGCACGGATGGACAACACCTGGTGACGCTACAGGGCCACCGATATTCCTCCCAGGGACACAGCATCAGGACCATGGGTAAGCTGCATCTGCCTCAGAGCAAAGCTTAACCCCTTCTCTGCACATTCCCTGCAGCTGTAGCTAAGGCTCTGCTTGTAACCCTTTCAGGGACACTGTCTAAATGTAAAAAGGCAAAATGGGGGCTACTAAGAAGCACCCTGCGTCCTTTACCGCTTGTACCACAAGTCTGTCTTGCCCAGTGCCCAGACTAATCCGCTATGCACGGATTGCAACCCGGCTTGCGCTAAAACATCATCCGCCGCCGCTGCAAGGTGTTCCCTGTGTTTAGCTCCCCTGAGTGGGCTGCGCCCCTGTCACGGTCTGTGGAGTCACTGTCCAAGGCTACAGACTTCCTCCAGGAATCCTCTTTAAGTCAGAACGCGTCTTTACCGCCCGAGGAGGGCTTTGGAGACAGCCGGGAACCGTCCACCAGCAGGTGCCGTGCTCGTTCAAGGGATCCTCGGTCTTTAGAAAGTGGACCCATGACGCGTCCCCTAGTCACGCTCGCGCTTCAGCATTGTCGAGTTCTGCCTCTCGCTCTCCCTCTCCTAATGTTCGCATAGAACATGACTCTGAATTCGAGTCTGACATGTTAGTCCCTCACAATCTTCCAAATGTCCGTGAGTCGCTTGGTTCTCTTACAGAGTCAGTCAACAAGTTTTCTGAAGTTGGACGAGGAGAATATTCCCGCTCTGGAACACGTTATCTCCTTTAAGAGGACTAAACGTGAACGCAGGGTATTTGCCAGCCATCTGGAGTTTACGGACATTGTCCAGAAACTTAGGAACCGACCACATAAACGGTTCACAAGGCAAAAGCCTATCGAGGCTAAATACCCCTTTCCTCCAGATCTAATGAAGGATTGGTTACAGTCCCCCTCGGTGGATCCTCCCTTATTGTGTCTTGCTCCTAAAACTCTTCGATCCGTTTCTGAGGGCTCTTCAGTCAGAAACCCCCCCGATCGTCAAATTGGCTACCTCGCCCGTTTGGTTTTCGGAGCTTCAGGAGCGGCTTTTTTCTCTTTTGCGGCGACTTGACTGGCTAAGGACAACCAGTGTGTCACGCTGCCTCCGGATACTCACCCGGCCTCCGCTCCCATGCCGCAGCCGCCCGACAGCCACGGCGGTCCCTTCTGACAGGCTCGCGGCCGACGGGGTCTCTGCATACAATGCGCATGCGCGCCTCCCTCCTGTTACTTGTGCTCCGGCAATGCCCTGACCCGGAAGCACCTACGGACCAATGGCAGACCTGACAGGGCCATATCAGGCCGTTCCCCCCCCCCCCCCCCGAGGGAGGCGCCTGATCGTTGTTTGCTAGCACACTGGGCCCTGCTTCCTCTTGTGCTCTCTTCAGTCTCGCAGTCCTGTCTTCAGTGATTCCTGCAGTATCCCCGCAGACGTGCCTTCCGTGTTCCCTGCAGTAGCCCCGCAGTCCGGTGCTCCGTGGGTCCAGCTATCTACACTCCAGTCCTGCAGTCCTACTCCAGTCCTGCCTCCGGTGTTCCTGCTCCGCCCTGCTATCCACACTCCAGTCCTTCAGTCCTACTCCATCCCTGCCTCCGGTGTTCCTGCTCCACCCTGCTATCCACACTCCAGTCCTTCAATCCTACTCCAGTCCTGCCTCTGGTGTTCCTGCTCCATCCTGCTATCCACACTCCAGTCCTACAGTCCTACTCCAGCCCTGCCTCCCGTTCTCCTGCTCCATCCTGCTATCCACACTCCAGTCCTACAGTCCTACTCCAGTCCTGCCTCCGGTGTTCCTGCTCCATCCTGCTATCCACACTCCAGTCCTACTCCAGCCCTGCCTCCCGTGTTCTTGCTTTGTCCTGTTGTCTATGCTCCAGTCCTGCAGTTCTACTCCGGTCCAGTCTCCAGTGATCCCGCACTCCTACTCCAGTCCGTCCTGAGCCGCCTCTCTGTACCGGCTATCGTGGTACCCAAACCCCTGGGCCTGCTCCTAACGATCCCTGTATAGGGGTCGGCTCCACCTGGCAGCTCACCCGGGGCCCCTCGGTGCCACGGTCCAGAGGGTCCACTCCTGGAGAATTTTCTCCTTACCAGCCGTGGTAAGTGTCGCCAAGCAGATAATTCACGCAGATTTTGTAGTAGACGCCTCGTTTTAGATGCTGCTAATTGCACTGCTAAGGCAACCACTAATGCAGTCTCCATCAGAAGAGCCCTATGGCTACGCGATTGGCGGGCAGATTCCACTTCCAAGAGATCAAAGACTTCTCTGCCCTATCAAACTAGTCGCCTGTTTGGAGAAAAACTAGACCAGCTCTTTTCTGACACTTCCGGGGGGGAAAAGTAGGTTTCCTCCCCAACAAGGGGCTGTCCTGCAGTTTTCAGAATCAACAGCCGTCTCGTTTTTTTCGACCTTTTTCGTAACAGCTCCAGCTGGTCCTCCACAACCTTTTCTTCCGGATCAGATCGGTCCCCACGTGGAGACAGATTCCCAGGTCTCTCACAGACCTAACCGCTCTTGGAAACCCAGGCCAAGAGCATCTGAATCTAGGGGAGCAGATCCTATAGATCCTCTACTCAATGACTTGTGGTGTCCGGCAGACACCGACACCAGGCGTCGGCAGAACAGTTCTGCAACGCTGCGACTTAGTCCAGCCTGCATACCTTTACAAAACATTGCCAAATTCATTCTCAGGCCTGTCTATAAGGCTGCGACTTGGTCCAGCCTGCATACCTTTACAAAACATTACCAAATTCATTCTCAGGCCTGGCTATAAGGCTGCGACTTGGTCCAGCCTGCATACCTTTACAAAACATTACCAAATTCATTCTCAGGCCTGGCTATAAGGCTGCGACTTGGTCCAGCCTGCATACCTTTACAAAACATTACCAAATTCATTCTCAGGCCTGGCTATAAGGCTGCGACTTGGTCCAGCCTGCATACCTTTACAAAACATTACCAAATTCATTCTCAGGCCTCTGCGGATGCAGCTCTTAGCAGACGCATCCTGCAATCGGCAGTACCACAGTGTTGAGTTGGTGGTACATGGGGTATTAGCAATTGTATGTTCCCCACCCAGGGACTGCTTTAGGACGTCCCACTGTCTGTGTCCCCCAATGAGGCATCGGAGAAATAGGGATTTTTATGTACTCACCGTAAAATCCTTTTCTCCGAGCCAATCATTGGGGGACACAGCACCCACCCTGTTTGGCCTATTGGCTCACTGTAGCATTCTTAGGTTTTGACAGTTATGGTTGTCATTTGTTTAATGCTCCTAATGCTTTTCCACCGAACTGGGAAATTCCCAGCCAGCGAGAGGGTGTATACTGCAGGGGAGGAGTTAACTTTTTTCTGTGTTTACTTAGTGTCCTCCTAGTGGCAAGCAGCATAACACCCACTGTCTGTGTCCCCCAATGATTGGCTCGGAGAAAAGGATTTTACGGTGAGTACACAAAAATCCCTAGTTTTACATCATTGGATGTTAGTGTTGTGCTTATGCAATGCTACATTTCCACCAAATCAACTACCTTTTTATGCCCTACATAAATATGCACAGTATAGGTGCTGAAAAATAAAAATTGAGGCAGCTATGAAGACTGAGGCTGTGCTCACACTACTGGCTTATAACAGAAGCCATATTGCTGCAGTGGATCCTGCGTGTGGCTGCTAGCCGATCCATTTGACTTAAATTTGGCGCTTTCTTATTTCCATTACTAAAATTGCTACTCAAAGGGCTATTCCCATCTCCAAGATCCTACACCAATATGTAGTAGGTGTAGTAATAATAATATTGGCAAATATTTCCAATTAGAAATGTAGTATAGTTCCTCTGATTCGCTATGTCTCTTACCCCATGTGCAGGGCGTTGCAGTAACTTAGGTATTCATGGTTGCGACCACTCATATAGTGACAGTTAGTGGTCGTAACCACTGAACGTATGAATGTGGCCTAAAGAACGTCCTGGTTCTTCTAGGAACACTAAACAATTAGACATGCATACAAATAAAAAAAATCCTAGTGCTTTCCCTTCATTTCCTTACTGTTGTGTTTTTTTTTTTTTTGTTTTTTTTTTTGTCTCGTGTAACAATTTAGGCTGCTAAACACATCTGTCACTCTGACTGCAGACTTGTGAATCCTCGCATCACGCACAGTGCATGCTGCCGGGAGTGGGAAGTCATGACCACAAGTATGCAGTTAGTATCCTACCTGCCACATTCCGACTAGATGTGTCCAGGCTTGCTTAATTCACTTGTATTGAGTGAGGCCGCACATGTTTAGTTGGCACATGACAGCAAGTATGTGATTTGCAGGCATGCCGTCATGCGCCCTCCTGGCACTGGAAAATCCTGACAGCGTACACTATACGCGCTGTGAGAATTCACAAGCCTGCAGTCACATAGAGGAATCATGAACCAATATTCTATAAAGTGTCTTTAATAAATTCTGTTAATATCTAGTTATATCATTATGGGCTATATAATTCTAACAAGAAAATTGTTTGTTTGCAGGAGCTGGGGGCCGTGTCTCTGGATGGTTATTTCCACTTGTGGACCGCAGAATACAGTTTAGCCAAGGTATCTGAATATGGCGCTGAAGGGATTTAGGGAAACTTAGCCAGGTAGTTGGAGGTCTAATACGTTGGATACAATTTTTTTATTTTTTTTTTCTTAAATGAATATATTTGGGGCTAAAAAACACCCGTCACCCCCTCTGATCAACTGTGATTGTCAGGCGACGGCTAGAAGTACTCACGGCGCTGGCCGTCTTCTGATAGTGGCCACCGCAGGGTACTACACATTCGCCTCATTCAAATCTGTAAACTAATAATATAACAGCCGCACTCAAAAATTTTTAGTTTTTCCACTGCAAGTGAAAAAGGTTTATTGAAACACCACAGAAGTAAGTAGCATGTTGAGGTAACGTTTCGACCCTGTGTCGGGTCTTTCTCAAACCTCACTTAAGGAAGAACACGAAGTAGAAAACAGGAGAAGCCACAGCAGAATGAATATACAGAAAGGGCTAGAAGCCGTACGTGAAAATCCGGCAGGGCAAAGGACCAGGCAGGAGTCTTGGAATAAGCTGGAACTGTGAAGCACTACAGACGGCGCATTGTGCTTCACAGTTCCAGCTTATTCCAAGACTCCCCGCGGCTGCATGTCTGTCTGTTAGGCAGTCCCTGCATGGGTTGTGGCTGTGGAACAGCAGCGAGACATGCAGCCGCATGGACTCGAACATATTATTCGACCACGCTGAAGACACTCGGTTAGCACCCGAGCATGCTCAGATAACGCCTTATCCGAGCGTGTTCGCTCATCATTGGTCACAGCCAATCCATTGGCCCATCTCCAGGCAGTACAGCACGAACAATAGTTATATTGTATGTAGTCAAGTGTTGCATTTTTTAATGCAGTAAAAATGCACCATTTAAAAAAAATCACTGCAAAATGTTACTGGTTTACTGTGTTTGTTATGGTTTATTTCATAACAAATTTTCTCTTCTATTTTTGCACCCATTTTGGTCCATATAATTTTTTTTTATTATTCGAAGGCAACTGAACATGTGAGCAGAGCCTTACAAACTCTGCCATCAGACCGAGCATACTGACGTATTTTTACATAACCCATTCTGCAGGAAAACAAACAGCGTGTGAAAGCCAAACTGCAAAATTTGTAATGACTCGGCTGCAAAAATAAGTTTTTGATTTCCCCCCCCCCCCCCAAAAAAAAAAAAAAAAATGATTTTACTAAAACAATACCCTATAACCTGAAAATGAACTAACCATTTACTTTGAAGCAAGCTATGTATGCGGGGAGCTCCCCCTAGTGGTGGGTTAATTTGAATCCAAATGAAAACTCTTGCATACTTACGGAAACTCAAGTGATCAATAGATCTAATCTAAACAGGAACCTCCGTGGTATAATAGCAGGCATTATGGTTTTACTGCTTTGATATCAGATGGAAAAAATTGTACACCAGAACTATATATAATAAAGATAAAACACACTTTATTAATTACAATAATACAAAAAACATATAAAAAGTGGGAAACCACAAGATAGCACCACAAGCCCACATATAACATGTAGTAGTAGGCATATGTTATACAAAAAAATGAATCCATGTTCCCTAATGGTAATATGCAGTCAAGTACATTATATGGTCTCGGAGACATACCATGCAAACAAGTTGGTTAAACCAGCACAAGCTAGGAAAACAGCAGGAGAAAAGTGTGTATAAAGAGAATCGTTACCTCCTGTGGGATGTGGTGCCAAGCCCCCCACTCCAACGCGCGTTTTGGCGCACTGCTTTCTTCTGGGAGTTTTACTACGTTGTAGTATTACTGCTTCTCTAAAGACAGGTTTAATGGTTAAACTTGACATCGGATTTAATGACTACTTTTTCTTTCTCCTCCTTCCTTTCTGGTCTTAAGCAGCTGCTGTCTACAAAGTTACCCTATTGCAGAGAGAACGTCTGTCTTGCCTATGGCCTGGAGTGGTCCGTCTATGCTGTGGGATCACAGGCGCACGTGTCTTTCCTTGATCCTCGGCAGCCTCCTGAGAGCGCCAGGTCCGTGTACTGCAGGGAGCAAGGCAGTGGTGAGTCTATGGACCTTAGTAGTTGAACATGGTGTTGTAGAGAAGTATTATTTCCTATTTTAGGAATTTACATCCCTCACAAGCCTTGGAACATGAGAAATTTCAGTTTTGGATCAGCTTTTTTTTTTTCTTATTTTAACTAGTGCTTCAAACTAAGCAGGAGTAAATATTGATTGGACCCACATTCTCCCCAGCAGCAAAGTGATGATTGAAGTAATGGTGGAATAAGCTGGAGGTCTTCTAGATCTGAGCTGTAATTTTGTCTCTGGCTAAATCAGCAGTGGGGCTATTAGCCATGTATATACTGTACGGCTGCTGCAGACGGGAGGATACTCTGTCTTGGTTTGATCACATATAGTCTGTATTTGTGTGCAGGTATCCGCTCTGTGAGCTTCTATGAGCATATAATCACTGTGGGGACCGGTCAGGGCTCTCTGTTGTTCTACGACATCCGGGCGCAGAGGTTTTTGGATGATTCCACCAGTTATTTTAATGGTTCAAAGTCCAAAGGAGACATCCTCAAACTGACAACCGGGAAAGGCTGGCTGGTGAGTACATGCAAAGGCGATAAACGGAGGTCCTGGGTTTAATTAGCAAGACGGATGCTAATGTAACTTTTTCTATTGGCTTGCATGGATAAATTAATCTTGTATAGCAATTCAATATTTATTGGGCTTACAGCATTTTTCCTATGGATAGGAGAGAAGTTTGCTGGAAATGGGGGTCTAACTGATGGGAGCGCCTCCCATCCTGGAAATGGGGCGCTGCATAGCCCCGTTTGAATGGCGCGATAGTCGAGCATGGAATGGTGGTGTACATGCTCAGCCTCCAGTGATCAGCAACTTATCAGTTGTCCTATAAATAGGTGATAACTTGAAAAATTGTATAATCCCCGGTTTTCCATACTTCATAAAATTAGAGTTTTGAACTGCATGTAGGTGGTGCTTTTAACCCCTTAGTGACAGCCAGTTTGGTACTTAATGACCAAGCCAATTTTGACAATTCAGACCACTGTCACTTTATGAAGTTATAGCTTTGGAACGCTTCAACGTACCCCACTGATTCTGAGATTTTTTTCTTCGTGACATATCGTACTTCATGTTAGTAGTAAAATTTCTTCGATATGTCTCGTGTTTATTTATGAAAAAAACAGAAATTTGGCAAAAATTTCGAAAATTTTGCATTTTTCAAACTTTGAATTTTTGTACCCTTAAATCAGAGAGTCGTTTCACACAAAATCGTTAATAAATAACATTTCCCACATGTCTGCTTTACATCAGCACAATTTTGGAAACATATTTTTTTTTTTCTGTTAGGACGTTATAAGGGTTAAAAGTTGACCAGCAACTTCTCCTTTTCCAACAAAATCTATGAAACCATTGTTTTTAGGGACCACATCACATTTGAAGTGAGTTTGGGTGGTCAATATAACAGAAAATACCCAAAAGTGACACCATTCTAAAATCTGCACCCCTCAAGGTGTGCAAAACCACTTTCAAGAAGTTTATTAACCCATCAGGTGCTTCACAAGAACTAAAGCAATGTGGAAGGAAACAATGAACATTTTACTTTTTTCACAAAAAATTTACTTTGGAACCAAACTTTTTTATTTTCACAGGGGTATCAGAAGAAAATGCACCACAAAATTTGTTGTGCAATTACTCCTGAGTATGCCAATTCCCCATATGTGGGGGGGAAACCCACTGTTTGGGCGCATGGCAGGGCTCAGAAGGAAGGGAGCACAGTTTGACTTTTCGAAAGCAAAATTTGGTGGAATCAATGGTGGAGCCATGTCGTGTTTGGAGAAGCCCTGATGTGACTAAACAGTGGAGCACCCCCCCCCCCCATTCTAACTCCCAACGCCCCAGCCCTAACCTCAACCCTTGTTGTGACAGCCATTTATGAGCCATCCTTCAAGCACCAAACCCCAAAATCTTCATATCTCCCTGTAACCCCTATGCAATTACATTGAAGAGACTATAGCTTGTTTTTGTGACAGCCATCTGTGAGTTATCCTTCAAGCACCAAACCCCAAAATCTTCGTATCTCCCTATATCCCTAGCCTCAGCCCCACCCCTAACCAAAAAATGGAAATAAATACTTTTTTTTTTTTTCCTAACTAAGGGGGTGAGAAAGGGGGGTTTGATTTACTATTTTTTATTTTGATCACTGTGATCAAAATGAACCAATAGGAAAAACCTCCCTATTGTTGCTGACCGTCAGATCTCAGCGGCACGCCTGCTGTTTTCTTCCCAAAAGAAGATGCTGGGAGTCATCGGAGGTACCAGGGGGGCTCAGGGGACCCCATTTCGCTCTCCTCTGATGTGCTAGATCATATCAGAGAAGAGAGAAATAAATGGGAAACCAAACTTTTTTTTTTCCGGTTGCCGTTATTCGGTGAATAACGGCGATATCAACACTGGGGATGGTAAAAACCAACCCGAATCAAGTTCTCCTGGGTCTTAGCTACCCCCGATAGCCGAGCCCTCGAGATTTTTCGACTCTGGAGGGGCACTATACACTTAGCGCCTTTAAAATGCGTCGCTGAGGAATAAGTACCCTTAACTGCCACCGTTAAAAGGCGTATTGGCGGTTTTTAAGGGGTTCAAGTAGCCCCGCGAATTACATTTTTCACCTCTCCACAAAATAGTTGACAAATGTACAGTGAGGGACCGCCACTCTTTGCAAGAATGCGACTTTTCTGTCCCCTGTGTACATGGAGCATTGTCCGTTGGGGAGGAAATGTTCCATATCCCATAGATTTGTACAGTGTGTTGCAATTTTCTGAGACCAAATAGAGCAGTGAGAATACATTGGGCAATGGATGCCTAATGGTGGGATCACACTCCATAAATGTCCCTGTCAAAGAGACGGCAACATTTAAGAGGATAATGGCAGCAATCAGAGATGAACAACCCCAGCAGGCATCTGTCATACAGTGGGGAAAATACAGTGCCTTGCAAAAGTATTCGGCCCCCTGGAACTTTTCAACCTTTTCCCACATATCATGATTCAAACATAAACATACCAAATGTAAATTTTTGGTGAAGAATCAACAACAAGTGGGACACAGTTGTGAAGCTGAACGAAATTTATTGGTTATTTTAAATTTTTGTGGAAATTGAAAAACTGAAAAGTGGGGCGTGCAATATTATTCGGCCCCTTTATCTTAATACTTTGTTGCGTCACCTTTTGCTGCGATTACAGCTGCAAATCGCTTGGGGATTGTCTCTATCAGTTTTGTACATCGAGAGACTGAAATTCTTGCCCATTCTTCCTTGGCAAACAGCTGTAGCTCAGTGAGGTTTGATAGACATTGCTTGTGAACAGCAGTTTTCAGCCTTTTCCACAGATTCTCAATTGGATTCAGGTCTGGACTTTGACTTGGCCATTCAAACACCTGGATACGTTTGTGAACCATTCCATTGTAGATTTTGCTTTATGTTTGGGATGATCATTGTCTTGTTGGAAGACAAATCTCCATCCCAGTCTCAGGTCTTTTGCAGACTCCAACAGGTTTTCTTCAAGAATGGTCCTGTATTTGGCTCCATCCATCTTTCCATCAATTTTAACCAGCTTCCCTGTCCCTGCTGAAGAAAAGCAGACCCAAACCATGATGCTGCCACCACCATGTTTAACAGTGGGGATGGTGTGTTCAGGGTGATGAGCTGTGTTGCCTTTACGCCAAACATATCGTTTGGCATTGTTGCCAAAAAGTTCGATTTTGGTTTCATCTGACCAGAGCACCTTCTTCCACATGTTTGGTGTGTCTCCCAGGTGGCTTGTTGCAAACTTTAAACAACACTTTTTATGGATATCTTTGAGAAATGGCTTTCTTCTTGCCACTCTTTCATAAAGGCAGATTTGTGCAGTGTACGACAGATTGTTGTCCTATGGACAGACTGTCCCACCTCAGCTGTAGATCTCTGCAGTTCATCCAGAGTGATCATGGGCCTCTTGGCTGCATCTCTGATCAGTCTTCTCCTTGTTTGAGATGAAAGTTTAGAGGGACGGCCGGGTCTTGGTAGATTTGCAATGGTATGATACTCCTTCCATTTCAATATGATCGCTTGCACAGTGCTCCTTGGGATGTTTAAAGTTTTTGGAAATCATTTTGTATCCAAATCCGGCTTTAAACTTCTCCACAACAGTATCACGGACCTGCCTGTTGTGTTCCTCGGTCTTCATGATGCTCTCTGTGCTTCAAACAGAACCCTGAGACCATCACAGAGCAGGTGCACTTATACGGTGAATTGATTATACACAAGTGGATTATATTTATCATCATTAGTCATTTAGGACAACATTGGATCATTCAGAGATCCACAATGAACTTCTGGAGTGAGTTTGCTGCACTGAAAGTAAAGGGGCTGAATAATATTGCAAGCCCCACTTTTCAGTTTTTGTATTTCCACAAAAATCTAAAATAACCAATAAATTTCGTTCAACTTCACAATTGTGTCCCACTTGTTGATTCTTCACCAAAAATTTACATTTGGTATCTTTATGTTTGAAGCATGATGTGGGAAAAGGTTGAAAAGTTCCAGGGGGCCGAATACTTTCGCAAAGCACTGTATTTGATACACTGCCAATTTTTGCAAGTTTTCCCACCTACAATAAATGCAAAGGTCTGTAATTTTTATCGTAGGTACACTTCAACTGTGAGAGATTGAATCTAAAAATAAAAAAAAAAAACAGCAAATCACATTGTATTATTTTTACATAATTAATTTGCATTTTCTCTCTCACCCATGACAGCACCACGGAGAGAGGGGATCCGCCCTTCAGGGACAGGAACCTACAGAAAAAGGGCGGTACCTCTCCTCCGCCTTCAGTTGGGTTCCTGTCCCTGACGGGGGGACCCACAGTACGGCGTACCTGTGAGGAGTCCGGGGCCGGCCTGTCCGGGTATCGGCAGCGGGGAGGCCCCTGTCGCGGCAGGTGCGGTGCCCGAAGCCGCCACCGCCGGGGCCGATTCGGGCTGCCGAGTGAGCGGGGGGGGGGGGGGGGAGACGCCGGAGTCGCCGCTCCGGAAAGGTGGTCGGGGTTCAGCGGGACCCAGTGGAGCGTGGGCAGCGCCATGGTACGGAGAGTACCAAGATGGCCGCTGCCCCGGAAGTAGACCAACGACTTCCGGGTCCCGGAACCAGGCGCATGCGCAGGAGCGCGCTTCCCGACCAGCGCGTGCAGGGGGAGCGGTGACGTCACGCGGCGCCAAGTTTAAAAAAGGTGAGGTGCAGAAACTCCTGGCTGGAAGCGATCCTAACAATGGAGGATAGCGACCAGCAACAGGAGCAGAGGCAGCAGCTGAAACAGCAGCAGCAGCACCACCAACACCACCACCGACAAAAGGAACGAAACACAGAGTGCCGTTCCAGCAGTCACTCCACGCGGCGTAGCACGTCAGCAGCGAGGAGCAGAACGCCACCAGGAGATCAGCCTATACAGGACCTGACTCCGTCTCCCGAACCGGTACCTGCAGCCGCGCGCCTTTTTTTGGGGTAAGTGATCTTCGTGAATGTCACCCTTGTAATGCAATCCCTCTCCCTTATTAGGGAAAGAAGAAGGCTAAAAAGAAGAACAGGGAATGTCCCACTTGCGCTAAACCCCTACCGGTATCATGGGAGAAAAAACTATGCGAGTCCTGTACAAAAGAAATTGTTTGTCAGGAGACTCCGGATTTCGCATCTGACCTAAGGGCCGCAATTAAATCAGAGGTCCAGAGTGCCCTCGAATCCCTTAAACATAAGGCTAAAACGAGGAAAAAAGACACGGTAGAAACCTCCCAGTCAGACTCTTCCACATCGGGAGAAATCTCGACTAAATTCTCAGAATCCGGCTCCTCATCCTTAGACGAGGAAACAGGAGGACGCCATTGTTTTCCCCTAGAAGAGGTAGACAAACTGGTGAAAGCTGTAAGGTCTACCATGGGGGTATTGGACCCGAGGCCGGATAAGACAGTCCAGGACATAATGTTCGGGGGGCTAGACCAGAAAAAACGGAGAGTATTTCCGCCAAACGAAATCGTCAAGGGTATAATCAAAAGGGAATGGGACAAGCCAGACAGGAAAAATACTACAGTCCCTTCCCTTAAAAGGAAATACCCCTTTGAGGAGGAGGCATCCACGTCTTGGGACAGAGCCCCGAAACTCGAGGTGGCAGTCGCTAAAGCCTCAAAGAAATTCGCCCTTCCCTTTGAGGACATGGGCACCCTCAGGGACCCCCTAGATAAGAAGGCAGATACCTTTCTAAAGGGGGCTTGGGAGTCTGCAGGCGGTAACCTCAGGCCAGCGATAGCGGCGACATGTACCTCAAGAGCCCTAATGGTATGGGTGGACCAACTTGAGAAACAGCTGAGGGAAGGGACACCTAGAGATAAAATTCTAGATTCTATTCCAGTAATAAGGGGAGCGGCTGCATTCCTAGCAGACTCATCGGCCGATTCAGTCAGACTGTCGTCCAAAACAGCAGCACTTTCAAACACGGCCCGAAGGACACTATGGCTTAAAAGTTGGCCAGGGGACCTTCAGACCAAAATGAAATTATGCTCCATCCCCTGTGAAGGAAAATTCCTTTTGGGAGAAACGTTAGATGACATCCTCCAGAAAGCAGGGGACCATAAAAAAGGATTCCCAAATTTAGGGCCAGCGGCATTTAAAAGACCCTTTCGGAATAGGAGGTTTTTTCAGAGAAGACCACCAAGGGAACAAAAGTGGGATGATAAAAGAAGAGATAGAGGCTTCTTCTTTAATAACTCTCCCCGGGACAAAAAGCCCTCCAAGTGACAGTACGCCAAGGGTGGGAGGAAGGTTATCCTTTTTCCTTCCAGCCTGGAGGAGAATTTCAACAAACCCCTGGATAATAAACAATCCAGGAGGGCCTAAGGATAAACTTTTTCTCTCTCCCACCTCAAAAATATGTAACAACGCCGCTGAGATCCAGCATGCGAGAACAGGAAGCGCTAGAAAGCGAGGTTCTAGGCCTAGTAAAAAAAGGAGTCCTCCAGGAGGTCCCCCTGCAGGATATGGGCAGAGGGTTCTACTCCCCTCTTTTTCTAGTGACCAAACCAGACGGCACCTTTCGTACAATTATAAATCTGAGAAAGCTAAACAAATACGTCAAGAACCAGAGCTTCAAAATGGAGTCGATCAAATCTACCACCAAAGTCCTGTTCCCAAACTGCTACATGACTGTGTTGGACCTCAGCGACGCTTATTATCACGTCCCTATCCACAAAGACTCCAGGAAGTATCTGAGGTTAGCCGTCTCAATAAAAGGCAAGGTCAAAGAATTTCAGTACAGAGCCCTGCCGTTCGGAATATCGATAGCCCCGCGAGTATTCACCAAAATAGTAGCGGAAATGATGGCTCATATAAGGAAACAAGATATAATAATAATCCCGTATCTAGACGATTTCCTAATAGCGGGCAGCTCGGCTCAAAAATGCAGGGAACAGAGAGACAGGGTGATGAACACTCTACTAGACCTGGGCTGGCTTCTAAATCTAAAAAAATCAAGATTGGAGCCCAGCAGGGTACAAGAATTCTTGGGCCTAACACTAGACTCAAGCATTCAGGAGTGTCGCCTCCCAAACCACAAAAAGGAGAAGATCGCTCAAATTACAGCAAGATCAATCCAAAATCCCTCCATGACGCTAAGGAAGGCCATGTCACTGTTGGGTTCACTATCTGCCTGCCTACCAGCAGTTCAATGGGCTCAGTTACACACGAGAAATCTCCAGTGGGACGTATTGGCCAACCAGGCAGTAGTAGGGGGACACCTAGAGGGTCGCATTACCCTAAATTCAAGCACTATTCATTCCCTAGCTTGGTGGGGAAACCAGGAGAACCTGTCCAAAGGGATCCCCTGGGCACCAAAGATAACACACGTAGTGACAACAGATGCCAGTCCCACAGGATGGGGAGCGCACATGAACAACGAGGTGACTCAGAGCGAATGGGGAAATCAAGAATTAAGAGCCTCCTCAAATCAAAAGGAGCTTCTAGCAGTAGGCTATGCCCTAACACACTTCCTACCCCTACTCCAGAACCACCATGTCCGTATCCTATATAAACCACCAGGGGGGAACCAGGTCCCGAACCCTAATGGACACATCCGCCAAAATCCTCAAACTAGCGGAGGCAAACCTATTATCTCTGACAGCCCTACACATCCGCGGTACAGAGAATCAAAGGGCAGACTTTCTGAGCCGCACCCAATTGCGACAGGGGGAATGGGTACTAAAGCAGTCCATTTTTCGGCAGATTGTAAAAATGTGGGGGACCCCAGACGTGGATCTGTTCGCCGACTTCAAAAACAAAAAAGTAGACGCCTTCTGCTCCCTAGATCCCAGGGGGAATCCTCTAACTCTGGAAGCATTTATGCTCCCATGGACACAGGATCTAACATATGCCTTTTCCCCAATCATGCTCATCCCAGCAGTCCTAAAGAAAGTCAGGCAGGACAGGGCAAGAATGATACTGATAGCCCCCTTCTGGCCCAAAAGAACCTGGTTTTCCTGGCTAAGAATGCTCTCAGTAACCGACCCATGGGTCCTACTGGATCTCCCGGACCTGCTATCGCAGGGCCCAGTGCTACATCCTCAGGCACCGAACCTCCATTTAACAGCATGGAATTTGAGAGGGCACTGATGAGGGACAGGGGTTTTTCAGAAAACCTGATAACTACACTACAAAAGAGTAGGAAACCGGTTACAATGAGAGCTTATGGTAGAATATGGAAAAAATTTCTATCCACCTCTAGGGCAAAGGTTTAGGACGGGGTTCAGATTGATAAGATCCTAGAATTCCTACAAGTGGGCCTAGAACAGGGTCTGGCGGTCAACACATTAAAAGTACAAATAGCGGCATTAGGCGCCCTCTATAACCATGATGTGGCGGGTGACCCCTGGGTAGCACGGTTTATTAAAGCCGCAACCAGATCGAGGCCAATAGCCAGTCAAAGATTACCATCATGGGACCTGAATCTTGTACTTTCAACACTGACAGGCCCTCCGTTTGAACCAATTTACTCGGCACCCCTAAAAATCCTATCTC
The DNA here is from genome assembly GCF_039654945.1 of Dendrobates tinctorius. NCBI lineage: Eukaryota > Metazoa > Chordata > Amphibia > Anura > Dendrobatidae > Dendrobates > Dendrobates tinctorius. Next base: position 5,485,680 of record NW_027361864.1, read on the forward strand.
TTAAAACGGTGCTTCTGGTGGCACTAACATCAGCCCGAAGAGTGAGAGATATTCAAGCCTTGTCAGCGGGGCCTCCTTTCACAAAAATTCTAGAGGATAGAGTTATCTTAAAACCTGACCCAGCCTATTTGCCCAAAGTGTCATCACATTTTCACAGGTCCCGGGAGGTAGTCCTTCCTTCCTTCTGCCCAAATCCAAAAAATAAGGGGGAAGAAAAGTTCCACACTTTAGATGTTAAAAGGTGCCTAGTACAGTACTTAGAGGCCACCAAAAAGTGTAGGAAGGAAGGCTCTCTTTGTATGTTTCCAGGGTCCTTGGAAGGGGCTCAAAGCATCCAAGAGTACCCTGGCAAGGTGGATAAGGGATGCGATTTGCCCTGGCATATTCATCCAGCGGGAATACCATCCCAGAAGGGCTGAGAGCTCATTCCACAAGGGCAATGGCGACCTCATGGGCTGAACGATCTGAGGTATCAATAGAACAAATCTGTAAGGCGGCCACCTGGTCATCACCTTCGACCTTTTTTAGGCACTATAGATTAGATCTAGCCTCTACATCTGACCTGACCTTCGGGAGAAGGGTCCTTCAGGCGGTGGTCCCTCCCTAAGCTACCAATCTCTGAAATTCTCTCCGTGGTGCTGTCATGGGTGAGAGAGAATAGCTTACTCACCGATAACGGTGTTTCTCGGAACCCATGACAGCACCCGCTTATTCCCCTCCCCTTCACGAGTATGGTGAGCACGTGTTATTGTTAGTAGAGTGTTTCCGTTTAGGCACGGTGCTTTGATAAGTAAGCAGTATTATAATATTGTGTATGTATTTCTGTTGTCTAACTAACCTGGAGACCCTCTGATGCTCTGTAACCAACTGAAGGCGGAGGAGAGGTACCGCCCTTTTTCTGTAGGTTCCTGTCCCTGAAGGGCGGATCCCCTCTCTCCGTGGTGCTCCGTGGTGCTGTCATGGGTTCCGAGAAACACCGTTATCGGTGAGTAACTAAGCTATTCGTGCATGAAATAAGTATTTGATCACCTACCAACCAGCAAGAATTCAGTCTCTCACAGACCTGTTAGTTTTTCTTTAAGAAGCCTCCTACTCTGCACTCACTACCTGTATTATTTGCACCTGTTTGAACTCATTACCCATATAATGGACACCTGTCCGCGCACTCATTCACACTCCAAGCTCTCCACCATGGCCAAGACCAAAAAGCTGTCCAAGGACACCAGAGACAAAATTGTAGACCTTCACATGGCTGGGACCAGCTACAGGACAAAAGGCAAGCAGCTCGGTGAGAAGGCAACAACTGTTGGCACAATTATTGGAGGATGGAAGAAACACAAGATGACTGCCAATCTTCCTCTGTCTGGAGCTCCATGCAACATATCGCCTCATGGGGGTAAGGATAATTCTCAGAAAGGTAAAGAATCAGCCCAGAACTAAGCGGGAGGACCTGGTCAATGACCTGAAGAGAGCTGGGACCACAGTCTCATACATTACTGTTAATAAAACACAAAACAGTCATCGATTAAAGTCCTGCAGGGCTCGCAATCGCTCCCTGCTCACCCCTGCATATGTCCAGGCCCGTTTGAAGCTCGCCAGTGACCATCTGGATGATCCAGAGGAGGCATGGGAGAAGGTCATATGATAACAAAAAGTTCTATTTCTCTCTCACCCATGACAGCACCACAGAGAGAGGGGACCCGCCCTTCAGGGACAGGAACCTACAGATAAAAGAGCGGTACCTCTCCTCTGCCCCCAGTTGGGTTCCTGTCCCTGACGTGTGACCTACAGTACAGCGGTACCTGGTGAAGATCTGGGACCGACCTGTCTGGGCACTGGCAGCGGAAAGGCCCCTGTCACGGCAGGTGCGGTACCTGAAGCCGCTGCTGATGGGTCAGCAGGGTGAGCGGGGAGGGAATGGAGCCACCGCCCCAGATAGGCTGGGGCTCACAGGGACCCGGAGCAGACGCGTGGCAGCGCCATGGTACAGAGGTGTATCAAGATGGCCGCTTCCCCGGAAATAGATGACACCTTCCGGGTTCCTGAGTCGGCACAAACGCGGTGTGCGCTCCCCGGGAGCGCGGTGCACGATGGGAGGAAGTGACGTCACACGCCGGGAAATGGAGGAAAGCGACCAGCAGCAGCCCCACCAGCAGAAGGACCGGGACAGGCGAGACACCCGATCCAGTAGTCATTCCACGCAGCTCAGCAGGTCAGCTGTAAGGAGCAAGTTACCATCAGGAGATTATCCTATACAGGACCTGATTCCACCTCCCGAACCGGTACCTGTGACCGCGTCCATCTAGTGAGTGATCTTCGAGAATGTTCACCATTGTAATAGGCTTCTTTTTCCTTATTAGGGAAAGAAGGGGAAATAGGGAATGGCCCACTTGTAACAGAGCCTTACCAGAATTATGGGATAAGAAGCTTTGTGAATCTTGTATACAAGAAGTGCTCTGTGAGGAAACCCTGGATTTTGCCTCTGAACTTAGAGCCGTAATTAGATCAGAGGTTCAGAGTGCCCTTACATCCCTAAAACCAGAGGGATAAAGTAAAAAGGACACCTTTAGTGGGTTCCCAATCAGATCCCTCTACATCGAGGCAAATTAACTCGGATACATCGGACTCCTCCTCATCCTCAGACGAGGAAACTGGGGGCGTCATTGTTTTCCCCTAGACGAGGTAGACACGCAAGTGAAAGCTGTGAGATCTACCATGCGGGTGTCGGACCCTCATCCTGATAGGTCGGTTCAGGACATAATGTTCGGGGGACTGGGCCAAAAGAAACGCAGGGTGTTTCCGCTAAATGAGAACGTACAGGTTTTGATCAAAAAAGAATGGGAGAAGCCAGACAGGAAGAACTCCACGGTCCCTTCCCTTAAGAGGAAATATCCCTTCGATGAGGAGGCGTCCACATCTTGGAACAAGGCCTCGAAACTTGACGTAGCCATGGCCAAGGTATCAAAAAACTTTGCCCTCCCCTTTGAGGACTTGGGTACTCTTAAGGACCCTTTAGATAAAAAAAACTGACTCCTTCCTCAAGGGGGCTTGGGAATCAGCAGGGGGAAACCTTAGACCAGCCATAGCGGCAACCTGTACCTCCAGAGCCCTAATGATATGGGTTGATCAACTCGAGAAGCAACTGAGGGAGGGCCCACCGAGAGATAAGATTCTAGAATCTATCCCAGTCATAAGAGGAGCTACGGCCTTCTTGGCGGACTCATCGGCTGACTCAGTCCATTTAAGCGGCAGCACTATCGAATGAATCCCGGACAGCATTATTGCTCAAATGCTCTCCAGGGGACTTAAGGTACCGTTACACTTAGCGATGTACCAGCGATCCCGACAACGATATGGATCGCTGGTGCATTGCTAAGTGGTCGCTAGTGAGCTGCCACACAGGCAGATCTTACCAGCGACATAGCAGGGGTCCGGGGTCACTACTTACCTGTCAGATCCTGACGTCCTCCCGCCCGCGCCACAGGAAGCGCCCGACGAGAAATGGTCCAGGACTTTCTCGCGCGACCAGTGATGAGCAGTGGGTGAGCGGTTGGAGGTAAGAATCAGACATAGCGATATCGCTAGCAATATCGCTGCTACGTCACAAAATCAGTGACGTTGCAGCGATATTGCTAGCGATATCACTATGTGTAACGGGGGCTTTACAAACTAAAATGAAATTATTCTCAATCCCATGTGAAGGAAAATTCTTATTTGGAGACACTGGATGATATCCTCCAGAAAGCGGGGGATAAGAAAAAGGGCTTTCTGAATCTGGGACCTGTGGCGTTTAAACGGTCCTTTCGGAACAAAGTTTTTTTTCATAAAAGGCCATCAAGGGAACAGAACAGATGGGATGAGGGGAGAAAGAAAGAGGGTTCGTCTTCGGCAGCTCTTTCCGGGGCAAGAAATCCTCTAAGTGACAGTTCGCCCAGGGTGGGGGGAAGATTAACAATTTTCCTTCCGGCCTGGATGAAAATCTCAAACAGCCCTTGGATATTAAATCTGATCAAGTCGGGCCTGAGGATAGACTTTCTCTCTCCCACCTCAAAAATGTGTGGTAACTCCACTAAGGTCCTCTACACGAGAGCAAAAAGCTCTAGAATGCAAGGTCCTAAATCTAGTAAAGAAAGCATTGTTCCAGGAGGTTCCCCTTCAGGAGATTGGCAAAAGGTTCTACTCCCCGCTTTTTCTAGTGTCCAAACCGGACTGCAAATATCGAACAATTATAAATTTACGGAAACTAAATGGATATGTCAAAAATTCAAAAGAAAATCTAACAAATCCACCCTCAAAATTCTGTTCCCAAACTGTTTCATGACAGTATTAGATCTCAGCGACACGTCCCCATTCACAAAGACCCTCGGAAATTCCTCAGACTAGCAGTTTCCATATAGGGCGAGTTAAGGGAATTCCAATACAGAGCCCTGCCTTTCGGAAAATATCTATAGCCCCACGCGTATTGAGAAATTTTAGTAGCAGAGATGATGGCTCACCTAAGGGAGCAGGACATCCTAATAATCCCATACTTGGACGATTTCTTAATAGCAAGCGACTCGGCCCAAAACTGCAGAGGGACAGAGTGATGGACACTCTACAGAACCTTGGCTGGCTTCTAAACCTAAAAAAAAATCAAGGCTGGAGCCCAGCAAATTGCAGGCGTTCCTAGGGCTCACGTTGGACTCAAGCATGAGTGCCACCTCCCAAACTGCAAAAAAGAAAAAATTGCGCAGCTAGTGGCAAGAGCAATACAGAACCACTCCATGATACTAAAAAAAGCTATGTCACTGCTGGGTTCCCTTTCCGCCTGCTTAGCGGCAGTCCAGTGGGCGCAACTACATACAAGTGATCTCCAATGGGATACATTAGCAAACCAGTTGGTATTAAAGGATCACTTAGAGGGTCACATAACTCTAGATTCGAAAACTATTCATTCCCTAGCCAGGTGGGAAAATACTGACAACTTATCCAAGGGGATCCCCTGGGTAACAAAAATATCACGCATAATCACCATGGATGCCAATTCCACGGGATGGGGAACACACATGGACAGCAGGGTGGCTCAGGGGGAATGGGGAGGTCGGGAACTAGAAGCCTCTTCAAACCAGAAGGAACTTAGTGCATAACCTACTGCCCAATCACGCTTCTTACCTTTCCAGAGTCGGCCCCGGAAGTCCCAGAACATAGGATTTGCTTTGAAAGTGTTCAGAAACCACCTAAGGTCTTCCCTAATCACCATGAGTTTGAGAAAATACTTACCAAACAGTTTGCGCAGCCTGAGAAAAAATTTGCTAATCGCAAATATTTGGAAGCAAAGTACCCCTTCCCACAGACAGACACCAAACAATGGACAGATCCACCTGAAGTGGACCCCCCGGTTTCTAGGCTGGCAGCGCAGACCTTACTCTCTCTGCCAGATAGCTCAACCCTCAGGGACGCAGCAGACCGGCAAGTAGAACGCATGGCTCGTTCTGTTTTCGAAGCGGCAGGCGCCTCTCTGGGCCCTGCGTTTGCTTCAGTTTGTGCGGCCAAGGCCATCCTGGCTTGGGCCAAAAAACTACAGGAGGGTCTTCAAGCTTCAAATCCCGAGCTCTCGGACCAAGCGGTCCAGATAGCAGTGGTAGTCGACTACATGCTTTATGCAGCCCTGGATTCCGCAAGAGGTGTAGCGGGAATAGCATCAAACGCCATCACGATCCGACGCATCCTCTGGCTGCGAGAATGGAAAGCAGATGCGGCCTCAAAGAAGTCCCTCACGCGACTTCCGTATCTTACTGGAAGACTTTTCGGCGAAAAGTTGGACACAATGATAGCCAATGCCACTGGGGGTAAGAGTACCTCTCTCCCTCAACTAAAACGGAAACGCACGTTTAAACGAAGAAACCAGACGCGATTCCGATCCTTTCGGAATTCCTCGGGCTGGTCCGTCTCGCGCCCAGCGCAAAACCGTAACCGCTCTCCACGCAGGGACAACCCACGAACGCAGCAGCGACCGGACAGGTCTTGGCAGTCGAAAGCAGGCCAAGCGAAACCCAAGGGAGGAAAACCTCAGAACTTCGCTTCATCATGACTCACGAACTCCGGAAGACACCCCACCAGTAGGCGGCCGACTTTTACTCTTCCAGCAAGTCTGGCTGCCTATTACAGAAGACAGGTGGGTCAGGGAAAGTGTCTTCCGGATACAAGATAGAGTTCACTTCCGCTCCACTGAACCGGTTCTTCCTTTCTATTCCTCCAACACCACCAGACAAGGCTCGTGCTTTCCACCAAGTGGTCTCCTCTCTCCTTCAAGCAGGAGTTGTGGTGCCGGTTCCCGCGAACGAGAGATTCCGAGGGTTCTACTCAAATCTGTTCGTAGTCCCCAAGAAAGGAGGCAGCGTCCGACCCATACTGGACCTAAAACAGCTCAACAATTACGTACGGGTCCGTCATTTCCGCATGGAGTCCCTCCGGTCCATCATTGCATCCATGGAGCAGGGAGAATACCTTGCCTCCATAGACATACAGGATGCGTATCTGCACATACCAATTGCCCCCGCCCACCAAAGGTTTCTCAGGTTCGCGGTCAACCAAAATCACTACCAGTTTGTCGCCCTTCCGTTCGGACTCGCCACGGCTCCAAGAACGTTCACCAAAGTCATGGCGGCCACCATGGACGTTCTGCACTCAAGAGGCATTCTAGTCATCCCGTACCTGGACGACCTCCTCATCAAGTCTCCCACTTTCAAAGACTGCGAGGTCAGTGTCTCAATCACAATAGACACACTGAGTCGACTGGGATGGCTAGTCAACCTACAGAAATCGTCGACCATCCCAAGTCAGACTCTAACATTCCTGGGAATGTTATTCAACATCTCCAGGGGCCTGGTGTTCCTTCCCAAGGACAAGACACTGGCCATCCGTCTGGGAGTTCGTACACTCCTTCGCAGTCCTCCTCGATCTCTCCGGTTTGCCATGAGAGTCCTCAGCCGGATGGCAGCAGCAATAGAGGCAGTGCCATTTGCCCAGTTTCACCTCAGGGTCCTTCAACTAGCCATACTCAGCTCTTGGGACAGGAATCCCTTCTCCCTCGACAGGGAGTTCAGGTTGACGTCGTCAACCAGGAGGTCCCTGCATTGGTGGCTCAAACCAACCTCACTTACACGAGGGAAGCCCTTTCTCTCAGGACAATGGAAGATCCTGACTACCGATGCAAGCCTGACAGGCTGGGGGGCGGTGCACCTATATCACAGGCACAAGGCAAGTGGTCACCGAGGGAAGTGACATTGCCCATCAATATTCTGGAAATCAGGGCCATCCTCTTGGCACTGAGAGCCTTTCATCACTTGCTTGCAGCCTCGCACATACGGATACAGTCGGACAATGCCACGGCTGTGGCATACGTGAACCACCAAGGCGGGACCCGCAGCGCCCAGGCGATGAGAGAAGTGGCGCATATCCTCCGCTGGGCGGAAGACACGAGGTCGGTACTTTCTGCGGTCCACATTCCGGGTGTAGAAAACTGGGAAGCCGACTTCCTCAGCAGGCAAGGAATGGACTCGGGGGAGTGGTCTCTCCATCCCGAGATTTTTTACCAGATCTGTCAACGCTGGGGAACCCCGGAGGTGGACCTAATGGCATCCTATCTCAATACCAAGGTCCCCAATTTCATGGCCAGGACACACGACCCGCGGTCGCTCGGAGCGGATGCCCTGGTCCAGGACTGGTCCCAGTTCCGACTCCTGTACATTTTTCCACCCCTCCCCCTAATCTCCAGGGTCGTGAGGAAGATCAAGCAAGAGGGAGTTCCAACCATCCTCATCACGCCAGACTGGCCCAGACGTACATGGTACGTCGACATCGTTCAACTTACAGCAGACGTCCCCTGGCGTCTACCCAACCGTCACGACCTTCTGTCTCAAGGTCCGTTCTTCCATCAGAATTCAGGGGCTCTCAATTTGACGGCATGGCCCTTGAAACCTGGATTCTAACCCAGGCAGGTTTTTCACAGGCAGTCATTGCAACTATGATCAGGGCAAGGAAGCCTGCCTCCGCCAAGATCTATTATCGTACCTGGAGAGCTTTCTTTTCTTGGTGCGAATCTCATGGACAAGTCCCACTCCCTTATTCCCTCCCGAAGGTACTAGGTTTTCTTCAATCGGGCCTAGACGCCAAGCTATCCTTAGGCTCGCTTAAGAGTCAGGTGTCGGCGCTTTCAGTCCTTTTTCAAAAGCGCATTGCTACTAAACCGCAAGTAAGGACTTTCATCCAGGGAGTTTCCCGATTGGTTCCTCCCTACAAACGTCCGCTGGATACATGGGACCTCAATCTGGTCCTGACAGCATTGCAAGCTCCACCCTTCGAACCTCTTAGTGGAGTTCCACTCTCCATTCTGTCTCAGAAAGTGGTTTTTCTAGTGGCGATCACCTCGTTACGCAGTGTCGGAATTGTCAGCACTTACCTGCAGACGGCCTTTCCTAGCCTTTCACCAGGACAAGGTGGTTCTCCGCACGGTACCATCCTTCCTTCCGAAGGTTGTGTCCAACTTTCACCTCAATGAGGAGATTTCACTGCCATCCCTTTGCCCGGTTCCGGTTCATAGAGTGGAGAAGGCTCTGCATACGCTTGACCTCGTCAGAGCATTGCGGATTTACGTGTCCAGGACTGCACCTTTCCGGAAGTCTGATTCCCTCTTCATTCTTCCAGAAGGTAGTCGCAAGGGACTGCCGGCTTCCAAGGCTACCCTTGCCAGGTGGATTAAGTCCACCATACATGAGGCCTACCGACTTAACAGTTCCCCTCTTCCGGCCGGTATCACGGCACACTCTACACGGGCAGTAGGGGCCTCCTGGGCCTTTCGGCACCAGGCTTCGGCACAACAAGTGTGTAAGGCGGCCACTTGGACTAGCCTACACACGTTTACGAAACACTACAGTGTTCATACCCAGTCCTCAGCGGATGCGAGCCTGGGTAGACTGGTTCTGCAGGCGGCAGTGCCCCAGATTTAGGGAACTGCTAGCACAATATTCGTCCATTGCTTCCCACCCAGGGACTGCTTTGGGACGTCCCATGGTTCTGTGTCCCCCAATGAGGCGACAGAGTAAAGGAGATTTTTGTGTACTCACCGTAAAATCTCTTTCTCTTAGCCTCTAATTGGGGGACACAGCTCCCACCCTGTTGCCCTTATGGGCCGTTGTTTACACTTGAGTTCTCATATTGTTCTTTGAGCTCGTACATAGTAGCCTTCTTACAGGCATGGTTATGTTATTTGGTTACGTTCCTCCTAATGCTTTTGCACAAAACTGGAGAAGGCGAACGCCGTCCAGGGGTGTATACTGCAGAGGAGGAGCCAAAGTTAATCTTTTTCAGATTATGCATAGTGTCGCCTCCTAGTGGACAGCAGCATAACACCCATGGTTCTGTGTCCCCCAATTAGAGGCTAAGAGAAAGATTTTACGGTGAGTACACAAAAATCTCCTTTTTTTTTTCGCAGCAGCAGCATATGGGGCATATTCTTTGGAGCATCTTATGGTGCATAATCTATTGAGCATCTTACGGGGCATAATCTACGGAGCATTTTATGGGGCATTATCTATGGAGCATCTTATGGGGCAGCATATGGGGCATAATCTATGGAGCATCTTATGGGGCCATAACCTTTATGGAGCAGCACATGGGGCATATTCTATAGAGCATCTTATGGGGCCATTATTAACCTTTGTACAGCATTATATGGGGTGTATTTTGTATGGAGCATCTTATGGAGCCATCATGAACTGTATGTAGAATTATATGGGGCTCCTGAATCAATATGGATATTCAAAAACATTTAACCTACTGATGTCTCAATTAATTTTACTTTTATTGGTATCTATTTTTATTTTTGAAATTTACCAGTAGCTGCTGCATTTCCCACCCTTGGCTTATACTCGAGTCAATAAGTTTTCCCAGTTTTTTTGTGGCAAAATTAGGGGGGTCGGCTTATACACGTTTATATATGGTACTTATTTCATGCAATAAAATGCAAATTAATTTTGTAAAAATCCTACAATGTGATTTTCTGGATTTCTTTTTTAAGATTCTGTCTCACAGGTCAAGTGTACCTATGATAAAAATTACAGACCTCTCCATTCTTTGTAGGCGGAGAAAACTTGCAAAAATCAGCAGTGTATCAAATACTTATTTTCCCCACTGTATTTGGTACAGGCTCAGCTCCATGGCCTACTTCTTGGACCTGTCGCATGTCATGAATGGGTTGACCACCAGTTGCAAGATATTTATAACTTCTAGGAAATCTTAGCTTCTCTGTGTCTCAGCTTGTTGTCTTACTTTTGCTCCTCCATAGACTTTTATAGGCAGCAGATTTAATCTGAATGAATTCTCACTGTAGACTGTTGCCGTAGCTCCTGCATTTTCTCAAACATTGTAGTGGTTCTTATTATGCCAGTAAGGTAACTTTTGGCTTTTTCCTGTCTCGTTATAGAATCACAATGATATGTGGAGGAATTACTTCTCAGATATCGACTGCTGCCCCAACGCTGTTTACACCCACTGCTATGACTCGTCCGGAACAAAACTCTTTGTAGCTGGTGGTCCTTTGCCAACTGGACTCCATGGAAACTATGCCGGCCTGTGGAGCTAGGAAAAGGGGCCCGAGAGAAGGTGGCGAAGTGTCGTTAACCCATTCTCTCCTAGTTCTCCTAATGTGAAATGTATCAAAAGACTCTTTGGCAGCCACTACATTATGTCTGCTGCTCATTTTATTTTTTTTTTGTCCATTCTGTTTTTATTTCATGAAATTAAGCGCTTTCTTCAATAACCCTTCCCAGCCGATCCATCAATTCTAACTAAGATTTTACACTTTTGCTTCTTTTAAGAAGTCTTTTTGGTGTGTTTTTTTTTTTTGTTTTTTTTTTTAATAAACTTCCCAATCTTTTGTTTTTCCTCCAGAAATTAGAAAATAATCTGGAGAACACAGTCAAGGTTAGAAGTGACTGCTCTTCTAAAGTGCTGCCTGAAATCCCAGCACATGTGGTTGTTTGACCTTTCTTTTATGCTCTTCTATAGCTATATATTTTTTTTTTAAGCACTTAGTTTGTGTCTCCAACTTCTGAAGTCGTGGATATTTTCATGCACATTCCAGCAAGAAGACACATTTGGTGGCCACTTAAATTGCCCGCTCCTGGGGTTTTGCGGAACTTCATCTGTAATTAGCTCTGGACAGATACATGTAATATTTTGGTGGACGGTTCCAGGTTTTCTGTGAAAATCTCGGAAACTCTTATATTGTATGTGCGTGAAGGGTACTTTTTTTGTCAAGTACAAACCATTTAAGTCACTTGGAGTGAAAAACCTACATCATTAACATTGTTTATACAAAAGAGGCTTTACCCAGTAGGTCCTGATTGCGGGACTTAGCTTTTTTTTTTTTTAACGTGTTAAAGACTCTAACATCTGTATATTGAGAAAATTAAGACAATAAATTGTAACTAAACAGATTAGATGGTGTTCATTTAGGTCATTGGGCACACAATACTAAAGATAATAAAATAAGATGCTCTCAAAGACTGATCATAATGGGATATCCCAGGAACTGGAAAAAATAAATCTCTAGAGTAATGCACGATTTTCCCTCCTGTAGCTATGGAGGGAAAATCGTCCTGTATTCTGGGCCACTCCATGATTACAATACATAACTCTGTTATGATTGAGTCACCGTAGGAGGCAAAAATAGAAATGCTAGCTAAGTCCAGAAAACCAGAGAAGTTGGCAGCTATCGGATTGCAGACCCCTGAACCTATCAACACAACTAGCAGTAGCCGTGGGGGGCTCCTACGATGCCCTAGGACCCTCGATCACAGCCGGAGGACTACATAGCCTAAAGACAGAAAGGGAAATCTAAACTGCCCGAGAGCAGACCCCAAAGCAAAAGGCAGCCTCCCACATATAATGACAGTGAAGCAAGAAGAAAGAACAAAACACAGACAGAAAGATAGACTGAGCAAAGATGGGGCCCACGCTAGCTTTAGATAGGAAAGGACAGGAAGGCTGCTGTCTGCAATCCGTGAAAAACCCTATGAAAATAAGAGCCAACAAACTGACAATAAAAAAGGCCCTGAAGACGCTAGGCTTCAAAAAAGCTATGTCAGTACTCAGGAATATTCTGAAGACAGAGCAACAGGCAAAAGGAGATTCAGCTCACCCCAGCAGGGAATGGCAGAATCCAGAAAAGCAAGGAAAAACAAAACACTAATGCAAAAAGGCAAAGCAGAAATCTTAGCTTTAGATGAGCAGGAATCAGACTGGTTTCCTAGAAGTCCACAGAGAAATCACCCGCAGGTCAGAAGGGCGTCGGCAGCCTTATATCCAGTCATTAACTCCACTCAGCCAGTCATCATCATCAGCCCCAGGTGTTTGACAATCAGGCTCACTACCTTTCTTCACCAGAAGAGGGAGTTCCTCGGGCCTCAGTAGTGAAGGGGAAAATGAACTCACAACATAACTCATTATCAGTAATTCCTTCCCTCACTGTCCCAGGCTGCTGACAGCAGTGAGAACAGACTGTGTGATGGCCAGTGATGGGGGGCCTGCAGCTTCTAATCTGCACAGGGGATGGCAGTCACTGATGTAATCTGTTGTGTGACAAAGCCTCTGCTGTGTGAATGAGACAGCTGTGTCACTGATGTCTTCACACAGCAGCAGATTTGGTGCAGTGTATGTGTGAGCACTGTGTCTCTAATGACACAAATACTGATGGGAGCAGCCTGTCCCAGAATACAGGACGATTTTCCCTCCTCACTAGTTTCACTTTCCATAGATCACTGTTCAGCGTGTGTCTGGGGGAGGAGCAGCTGGGTGGTCTACTCTCTGCACTGAGGCTGCTAGAAGGGGAGGATTTGTTACTGTGTGATGAGGGCTTCTTCATGTGGACGGGGAGGGCCTGTAGCTATGGAGGGTGGGGTTGTTGCTATAGAGGGCATGTTTGGAGTAGAGTAGGATGTTACGACTAGTTCTCATTTCAATGCCATAACACCCCCCCCCCTTGGACGTTCTGTTCAGAATATCTAGAAAACCGTGCAAACTAGTGACAGAAAGTAAATTACTTATTGTCATAATTCTGCAGCCCAGATATGTACTGAGATTATGTGAAAAGCCCGGACAACCCCTTTAAGGGGGACAAGGATCTTGCACCGAAGAGTAAAAAACTAAAGTGACCAGCCGTAAATGTGGAAAGAAGCTTTCATCTTCCCATAGAAAACCACTGTGCCAGGGATGCACAGATAAAATTGAGGAACATCCTTCCTTAATGAAGGAAACTATAGGGATGGGTTGCCAGGAAATCCAATCTTCCCTGGCTTCTTTTTCCCATTCCTCATCCGGGATCCCTTCAAAGGCAAAGTAGAGATAAATTAGGCTAGAGGAATAGTTACTCAGATTCCCAGGAGGATCACATATCTATACCAGGAGAACTATTAGAAAACGAGGAGTTAACTTTAGCCCCAGATGTAACCAAGGAAAATAAAAAATATTTTTGTTCTTCCAAAGATAAAGAACTTACTGTGGTAAGGAGTACCATAGAAGTAGAGGAGAACACCACCAAAATGGCCCAGTAAGGTATGCATGAGGGCCTCCCATCAAAAAAGAAAATGGAATTTCCCATACATGAAAACATCCAAAACATAACAATGGAGGAGTAGGAATCTCCTGAGAAACGGCTAAGTATTTGTGACAAACTAAGGCTACTTTCACATTAGCGTTTTTTAGCGCTGCGCTTCGTGCGCAATAGAAACACATGCAAAAAACGCATCATGCGTTTTGCATGCGATTACGTTTTTTAGGCGCATGCGATTTAACCAGTTTCTAGCCATGTTAACTCTTAAAACGCATGCTATTTTAAACGCAGGCGTGCGCATGTCCATAGACTGTAATGTGTTATTTTGTCGCATTCCGTGCGCAAGCGTGAGCATACGTTTTTTTTACACAGTTGGACGCACCAAAAAATGCAACAGGTTGCATCTGGCGCGCCTAGGTGCACACTACAAAAAAAGCATGCGCAGGAAAACGCTTACGAACGCGTGCAAATGCTAGACCATGCGCCCGCCGTGTTAAACATAGGGACTGATGGCGCATGGACGCGCACGATGCGTTGTGCTAAAAAATGCTAATGTGAAACCAGCCTTAGTTCCCAATAGATGAAGAAATTTCTAAATGTTGGTCTGAAACACCAATGGTCGACATACAGGTAGCTAGAGTGGCTAGGAAAACAACTTTTCCATTCGAAGATTCCGCTCAGCATAAGGATCCTTTAGAGTGGCAACCGTAATAATAATATTAATAATACATTTTATTTCTATAGCGCCATATTCCGCAGCACTTCACATTTCAGAGGGGACTTGTACAGACAATAGACATTACACTGTTCCAAATTATTATGCAAAAAATATTTCCTCATATTTTCTCTAAATTACCTATATGAATTGCAGTCAGTTATTTTCCAGTGATCTAATATTCTAGTATAATTGCAATGTTTTTGAACAAACTGCCTATGAAAACAGTATATTTTTAAAAATAAGAAACACTCAAAATGCATGTTCCAAATTATTATGCACAGTAGAGTTTTCAACCCTTTTATTTTTATTTTGAACAAAAAAATGGTCAATTGTGAAATTATAAGCATTATCAGCTTATTACAAAATGAAATCAAACAGTTTTCAAGTCAAAACTTTATTCTAGGTGATGTTACTTTTGCACATAGGACCCCTTGTTCGAAGGAAGCTTCTGAACTCTCTCGACCATTGAATTTGTCAGTTTTTGGATGGTTTGTGCTTCAATTGTTTTGCATGTGGACAGAATACCCTCCCAGAGCTGTTGCTTAGATGTGAACTACCTCCCGCCATCATAGACACTCCTTTTGATGATGCTCCAGAGGTTCTCAATGGGGTTGAGGTCAGGGGAAGATGGTGGCCACACCATAAGTTTGTCCTCTTTTATGCCCATAGCAGCCAGAGATGCAGATGTGTTATTTGCAGCATGAGAAAGGCTTCTCAGCAGCCGACACATCCTTTTTCTTTCCCGTTTTGGCCAAAAATGTAGGCTGCTTAATAATGTGGAACAGCCTTCTTAAGTAGTCTTGCCTTTATTTGGACACACCTGCCAAACTAATTTGCACAGGTATCTGCAATTGCTTTCAGTGATATAAAGAGCTCTGACACACATCACCATCAATGAGTTTAAATGACAAACAAAAAAATTCTAACCTTATCAATCCTAAACTCTTTTTGCATAATAATTTGAACATTGTTTACAGCATAACAATAATCACCTAGATCATAACAGATACCAAGAGGAATGAGGGCCCTGCTCGCAAGATTACAATCTGTGAGGAAAAAAGGGAGACATGAAAGGTGGGTGGTAACAGTTGCCCTGATTGTATGGACCAGCCATAATGTTAAGTGTGTAACAGTACAGACGCAGAGGGCTAATGGATGCATAAAGCATGTGGGAACATGATGCGGGGAACCTGGTTATGGTAAAAACTTTTGGCTGTGCCACATAGGGATAGATTAGGTTAATGTGTTGAGGCAGTAGGCCAGTCTGAATAAATGAGTTTTCAGGGCACGCTTAAAATTGTGGGGATTGGGGACTAATCGCATTGACCTGGGAAGTGCATTCCAAACAATTGGCGCAGCACGTGTATAGTCTTGGAGACGGGAGTGGGAGGTTCTGATTATTGAGGATGCTAACCTCAGGTCATCAGCAAAACGGAGGGCGCGGGTAGGATGGTATACTGGAACAAGGGAGGAGAGATGTAGGGTGGTGCTGAGCTGTGAAGGGCTTTGTGGGTGAGGGTAATAAGTTTGTACTGGATTCTGGAGTGGATGGGTAGCCAGTGTAATGACTGGCACAAGGTAGAGGCATCGGTGTAACGATTGGCGAGGAATATGATCCTGGCAGCAGCATTCAAGACAGATTGTAGTGAAGACAAATGTCTCTGTGTGTGTGGCACGATCTGTGTCCCCAAGGCTAGATCAGCTAGAAGATCATCTTAGTATGGGGACTCCTATACAGGATATATTGGCTTCCTTACGTCTTCTCCAGAAGGTCACTGGTTTCCTGGCAGTTGCATCAGCAGAATCAGTGGCTGCAAGATCCTCAGTTCTGTCTAACTTAAGGCCCCGTCACACACAGCGATCTCGCTAGCGAGATTGCTGTATGTGACAGCGATCAGCGACCGGCCCCCCTGCCGGTATCGCTCATCGCTGCAGGAAAGACCAGGTCTTTTTTTTGGGTCGCTGGTCTCCCGCTGGCCACCACGCATCGAAGCGTGTGACAGGCGGGAGACCAGCGATCTGCTGGTAACTAATGTACACATCAGGTATCCAAGGGACGTGCGTCCCTTAGATACCCGATGTGTACGTTAGTTACCAGCGCGCTGGTGCAGGGAGCTGGTAACTAACGTACACATCAGGTATCTTTGGATACCCGATGTGTACATTAGTTACCAGCTTCCTGCATCGGCGCGCTGGTTACTAACGTGCACAGCGACGCTGGGCGTCGCTGTGCTGATCGCTTGTGAAGCTGTCTGACAGCTCACCAGCGATCACATAGCGATTCACCAGCGATCCTGACACATTGATATTGTTGTCAGGATCGCTGGGGAGTCGCTATGTGTGACTCCAGCCTAAGGGTACTGTTACACTTAGCGATGCACCAACGATCCCGACAACGATATGGATCGCTGGTGCATCGCTAAGTGGTCGCTAGTGAGCTGCCACACTGGCAGATCTCACCAGCGACATAGCAGGGGTCGGGGGTCGCTACTTACCTGTCAGACGAGGCGATCCTGGCGTCCTCCCACCCGTGTCCACGCGTCGCTCGTCGGCGCCACAGGAAGCCCAGCAGGAAGCGCCCGACGAGAAATGGTCCAGGACGTTCTCGCGCGATCAGCGATAATCAGCGGGGAAGCCGGTCGGAGGTAAGTATCACATGTAGCGATATCGCTAGCAATATCGCTGCTGCGTCACAAAATCGGTGACGTTACAGCGATATTGCTAACGATATCGCTATGTGTAACGGGCCCTTAAGACGTGCACTCTGGCTAAAATCATGGAGCAGAGATGTTGCAGGGAGAGAACATGTTTAGGCCAGCTCTGGATGACTTACTGGAGAGAAGGCCTCAGATAAGAAAGCTTTGTCTGAGCCAAATAACTTCAGGAAAAGATCCTTTTGACCTTCCCAAGAACAACCCCCTTAATACAGAGGGAAAGGAAAGTCAGAAAGGTGGAATTACCCTAAAGGGAGATGGGACAGAAACCTTTTTCTCTCCCAGTACCAATGACAGAACAAACAATGATGCCAGAATAGTAGGTTGTCGAATTTCAGAGTTCCTCCCTCAGTGGCACACACTTTGTTCAAGCCCATGGATCCTAAAGTCTGTACGAAAAGTAAAGATGGAGTTTTCCTCCTATCCTCCACAAAGGCTGAGAATAACTCTCCTGCTATGAAATTACGAAGCACCCTAATATTCAGTCTGCAAGGCTTAGGCCGGGGTCAGACTTGCGAGTGTGATGCAAGAAACTCGCGCATCAATACCCCGGCATGTCTTTCTATGCAGCCGCACACTCCGGTCCAGAGTGACTGCAGCAGTGCCGGGTATTGATACGAGAGACTAACGGGCCTGTCACACTGGAAACTATGGGTGTAGGCTGCTGCCACTAGGAGCCTGACAGTATGCAAATATAAAGTTAGCTCCTCCTCCGCAATGTACACCCCACCGACCAGGGCCAAGCTTAGTGTCAGTAGGAGGTGGACACGGGTCTTTTACTACACCTAGATCTACCCCAGTGTTCGTTGTTTCTTTTCAGATGGGTCTTCTTACCTGTGGAGAGATACAGTGTGAAGTCGCACTGTACTCCCACGTAGAAACTGAGTTACGGCGTCTACTGCCACCCCGTATCCTCATACGTCTAGCTGGCAGGACCTCAACCCCTAACACATGAAGCCATGTCTAAGTTATCCAAACATTGGTCCTGGCCCCGTCTTTTACCTACTCGGCCACCAGAGCGTGACAGTTTCAGGAGGCATGGACGTCCCACAATCTCAGAAGGCTCTGATGTCTAAGGATGTTTCCTGACTACATCAGAAATGTAGAGGTACTTCCTTTTCCTTCCTTCTCTCCTGAGGTGCTGAGAAGACATTAAGGTTCGCACCTACTCCTGTAATTTTTTTCATAGAGCCTGAGGGTTAGATTAGTCTTATACCTCTGTGTGGGGTTTCCTTGTAGCAGGGTCCCAGAGTGGTAGTTTAGACCTTTTGGTCTATATGCGCCTGTGTGGGAGCTAGTTGAGGCAGGATCGGCGGGCACAGGGTTTTTTCGCTTTTTTTAGGCTCCATGCCGCAAATACCTAACCCCCCCCTCCCCCCATCTCGCTGGCCTCTTACGAATATAGGCCCCGGCTTCTGTGCGGCCTAGTCGCAGCAGTTAGCCCCGTCCCCTTTTTCCTGGCTTTTTTTTAATGGGCTTTTCTCCCGTCCATCGCAGGCATGCCCCCCTTCCTCAGTGGCACGGGAGCTGCACACCCTTTTTAGATTTGAAGGTCCTTCTCTCCCTCCCTACGGTTGCCATCTGCCAGCACCCGGGAGGTGGCGCTTTCTCAAGGTAACACAGGCACTCCTGCAGCTCCTCCCCACAGTCCTTCTGATGCCAGCGTTACACTGCTCTATGCAGAGAGGTCTGCTGCTCCTACCCCTTCACTAGTACAGTGTTTGGGACTGACTTCCTGCTGAGAAAAGACTATGCTCCAGCAGTGTCTGCTGTGGTTCAGTGGACAAAGAAGCTGACCACAGAGCTCTGGCTCAAGGGTTTGAACACAGGAGCCAGTGGGTAGAGTTTAGTTTACCTCTGATCCCAAGCTGACTGTTCTGCCTTCAGGAGAGATGATAGGACAGGACATACAGCCGGACATGAGACTGTTATTCTGCCTAATGACGTCAAATACCCAGACCTGGACAGCAACACAGAATCGGCTCTCTCCTATGCCCTTTTTCCAGGGTTTGCTCAATGGTGAGTCAGTCGTAGGATACTGAGAGCCGAATGCAGCACACCTACCAGGTACAGTATGGTTGATTGAAGCCGTTGTCCTTTCAGTGCATTAGACGTGTCTGCTGCAGTCTTACTGATATTCTCTACTGTTTTCAGGTGAGTCGGAAGCACTCTCCTTCATGTTAATCACATTCGATTGCAGCAGTAGTCTATTCAGGATTTTGAGGCTGCACCTACCAGGTACATTTATTTGATATCTGCCATCTTCCAGTGGTTCAGACCTGCCTGGGGTTGATTGCTGCATCGGTCCTGGTGTTCTGTCCCATAGGTGAGTCAGAAACACCCTCTATCATGTACCTCACGGTCATTTGCAGCATCTACCTACGCTCCCTTCTATTCACCACTGTTATGATTGAGTCACCGTAGGAGCAAAAACAGAAATGCTAGCTAAGTCCAGAAAACCAGAGAAGTTGGCAGCTATCGGATTGCAGACCCCTGAACCTATCAACACAACTAGCAGTAGCCGTGGGGGGTTCCTACGATGCCCTAGACCCCTCGATCACCGCCGGAGAATTAAATAGGCCTAAAGAAAGAAAGGGGAAATCTAAACTGCCCCAGAGCAGACCCCAAAGCAATAGGCAGCCCCCAACATATAATGACGGTGAAGCAAGATGAAAATACTAACACAGACAGAAAGATAGACTGAGCAAAGACGGGGCCCAAGCTAACTAGATAGAAAAGGACAGGAAGGCTGCTGTCTGCAATCCGTGAAAAACCCTATGAAAATAAGAGCCAACAGACTGACAGTGAAAAAGGCCCTGAAGACGCTAGGCTTCAAAAAGCTATGTCAGTACTCAGGAATATTCTGAAGACAGAGCTACAGGCAAAAGGAGATTCAGCTCACCCCAGCAGGGAATGGCAGAATACAGAAAAGCAAGGAAAACAAAAAACAAAACAAAAATGCTAACAGGCAAAACAGAAAACTTAGCTTTAGAGGATCAGGAATCAGACTGGTGTCCTAGAAGTCCACAGAGAAATCACCCGCAGGGCAGAAGGGCGTCGGCAGCCTTATATCCAGTCCGTGACTCCACTCAGCCAGTCATCCTCATTAGACTCAGGTGCCTGATAATCAGGCTCATTACCTTCCTTTACCAGAATAGGGAGTTCACCAGACCTCAGTGACGAAGGGGAAAATGAACTCACAACACACCACTCAGTGAGCCAGAGGTGCCTGGTATTCACTACTTCTGGTTGGCTGCAGCAGCGGTACTAGTCTGTTTGCTGGTGAGTCAGGCGCACCTTCTACTACGTGTCTCATGGTTATTAACATCTGTGATCTTTTTCAGTGGACAGACATTCTACCATGTACCACACGGTTGTTCACAGCGGCAGCATAAGTGACAGTCCTCTTTCAGGGTAGGTCAGACACTCAAATGTCAAGTACCGGATGACCAGCAGTCGTCTTTAAGCCATACATGTTGCCCTGATTGCGTTTGCTCTCGAAGTGCCTTTCCTCACCTTCTGGTTAGTCGGGCCTACCGCTAACTTATCCAGTAGGTCAGTTTTCAGTGCTGTTCTCAGGCTGTCTTCACCACTATCCAGAGCATTACACCAAACATACTTGATTTACCAATTGCAGTTTATACGTTCTGGCTATCTCTTTCTGAGTCAGATCCTACATATACCATGACTCCTCATGACTGGTCACTGTATGATCCTAGAGGCCTTTTAGCTATCTCGGCACCCGAGCTCCCGATCTGTTTGTTAGTACTTACCTCTTCTTTCTTACAGACACCGGATAAAGCCTTGAGCTCAAAAATCTATCAACTCTGGGATTTTAGTTTCCGAAAGTTGCAAGAACAAGTTCCCCTCTTTGACAGGGACGGGATTTTACTCTACGCAAGCACTGACCAGTGTACAAAGGCTGCTCGAGGCCTGGATCCGATGAGGAGCATGGCGATAACCGGTTACGTCCTTTGGGAAGAATCGTATCCTTGTCAGTATTTTACCAATTACATTTTCACCGTTATCTGTGGTTGTGTTGCGACTCATACCTAGATAAGCTGGTCCACACTCGAGAATTCTTGCCCAGATAGTCCAGGACCGATAAGGTCACCCAGGACATCATAGTGATGGTTGTTCCTTTTGTCAGTCAAGTTTTCTTCTGGATGCTATGTGTTCCTTCCCATGGCCAACTTTCTATGGATTTGGCTGATCTCCTCCCACATGGACTTGGCATAATTCAGTTCTTCAGGAGTTTTCCTTCTAATTTCTCCCTGTTCGGAGTAGGGCGGTATCCATCTTTTTCTTCAGGCTCGACTGCTCATTTACTATTGTGCCTTCGAATGTCCATCTTGACAACTATTTCCATAGTCCCTTATGACCATCCTCATTCCAGTACGCTTGTGTTTGGCTTATTGCTCCGAGTCTGAGGAGTAGTACATGGTAGCCTACGTTCTACCTACTTAGACAGGCAAGGAGTTGTTTCTTCATACGGTTCTCTTTTTATGAGCCGGTTGTTGATGAAGCAGAACCCGTATCGCTCTGAAGAGATCCTGAGTATTTCACGAATTGTCCCTCAGTATGGACTCATTGTTTTGTTCTCCAGTATGTTCCTAGTAGCCTTGATTCCTAGTGGCTTCCTGGGCATCTTTAAGATAGTCCTACTCTGGTGGCGGTCATTTTCCTGCTTTCCTCCTTGTCTTTCTAGCATTTTTCCCGGATTCGTTCCTTCTGTCAAGAACAGTTTCTTTAGACGCTCAAATTCCCTGTTTGCATTCGGACAGTCGTCATCTTTTGTCTTCCCTACTTCTCTCGGCATCTGGACAAACGGCCTCTTGCAACATTCTTTCTCTGGTTGCTAATAGCAGATTTCTGTGGCTAGTTTCACACTAGCGTTTGGGTACGCAGGCCGTGCGCAGGTATGCTTTTGCTGCCACATGCATCCTTTTGACGGTGCGCCAAACGCACCATGTTGCATTTTGGTGTGCTCGGCGCACCGTCAAAAGGATGCATGCGGCGGCAAAAGCATACCTGCGCACGGCCTCCGTACCCAATGTTAAAGATAGGGTCACGCAGGTCGCATGCAGCGTCACGCGCCCATAGGCGGAGTTGACCGGAGGAGGCCCGGCAGGGGGCGGAGCTTCACGGCGAGCATCCACTGTGCCTCCAAACGCTAGTGTGGAACTAGCCTAAGCTGCTGTTCTGTTATATTTTTGCCTTGATCAAAACAGTATTACTAAGCACTCTGTGTTAGTTAAATGCACTTTTGCGTTTTACTTATTTAGTTACAGCAGGAGTTTTGCTTACTTTTTCCCTTGTAGGTTTTGCATCCTTTTCAATCAGGACGGATCTCCGGAATCCCTAAACAGGAAGATTTGGGTGTTTTGATCTAGTAAAGTCCTCTCTAACCTCGCGGTTCAATCCAGGGAACCTAAGGAGAGGCGTTCCCTGGATCTAGAATCCTCTATCAGCGATAACAGTGGATGTCATCCGAAGAGGATGGGGAGCTATAATTTTCCACGCTTCCTTCCAGGGATTCTGGATAAGGGAAATCAGCCAGCAGTCATCCAATTTCAGAGAGCTGAAGGCAGTAGAAGAGGCACTCAGATCACCAACGTCCATAATTCAGGGCACCCATGTAAGGGTTTACTCAGACAATATGACCACGGTTGCCCACCTCTGTTATCAGGGAAGCACAAGGTAGGAAGACCTAAAATCAGTCTCAAATAGAATTTTTTCTTGGGCAGAAGAACATCTTTCTGTATCTGCTTTCCACATAAGAGGCTCTGCCAATGTCCAGGCAGACCTTATGAGCAGAAGAAATGTGCATCCAGGCGAATGGAGCTTAAATATAGAGGTTTTCCAAATGATAACCAGAAAATGGGGTCATCCAGAAGCAGACCTGTTTGCAAGTCCACAAAATGCAAAGTTGGATCCATACGTCTCCCTGAAACCAAACAATGCCTGCCTAGAGGTTGGCTCGTTTGCCCACCCCTGGAGATTCAACCTGGTTTATGCATTTCCGCCAATCCCGATCTTGCCGAGGGCTCTACAAAAGATAAGAACCGAGATGGTCAAAGTAATCTAAAGGCCCCGTTACACATAACAATGTCCCAGCGATCCCACCAACGATCCGACATGGATGGGATCGCTGGGACATGTTAGACAGCCCCTCCAGCGATTAGGACCAGCGAACAAGCTGGTATCCAACGTAAACATCGGGTTTCTAAGAGCCGCGCGGCTCTTAAAAACCCGATGTTTATGTTTGATACCAGCGTGACACTGGTATCCAACGTAAACATCGGGTTTCTAAGAGCCGCGGGGCACTTCCTCATTCTGGCAGCGCCAGCCGACACCGATAAATTTAGTCCCCGGCTTCGGCCTTCTGCGGGCCGCAGCTGGCTGCTCCGCCCACTTTTCTGGCGCTTCTTGTCTAGCACAAGAAGCGCCTCATAATCTCGGCAGCCATCTCCCCTCCTCCCACAGACCCTCCAGACACGCTGACATCTGGCAGACATTTCTTTTATTGACAAAAAATTTTTTTATTGTTAGAGAATATATATTTTTATATGCTTGTATATGTGTATATATATATTTATTTTCACATGTACATTTTTTTTATTTTCATAAGTGGTTCATTTCATTTTCTTTTTTTCTTTCCTCCTTCCAAGACACGTATCCTGTCTGGTGTGGTGGTTTAAGTAGTGGACTGCAATCCTCCTCCTTCCTTTTTTTTTTCCCCTGTTTTTCGTTTTCATCTATCAAATAATAAAAAGATCAATTGTTTTTATATGATATGGATTGACCGTTGTTATATTCATATTTTTGTCATTTTACTTATTTGAACTTTGACTTCTGTGCCGCGTAGCATGTGACTGTTTGGCGCCAATTTTCAAATTTTGAATGTATATAACTGGAGACAACTCTATCTATACGTATATGTCATCCCCTGAGGAAGAAGTGCTGTACACTTCGAAACGCGTTGGGTCATAAATGGTTAATCTTTCAACACAATTTGGATTTCAATCAGGGGAAGTCTTTTCTCCCGGGTCGATGGCTAATGGTGACTATTGATGCCAGTCTTTTGGGCTGGGAGCAGTCTTTCGTCACCACACTGCTCAAGGTCACTGGTCAATCTGGGAATCGAGGCTCCCTATCAATGTTCTGGAGATCCGTGCGATACGGCTGGCCCTGCAGCAGTTCCATCGTCTTCTAGCGGGTCACCCCATCCGAATTCAATCCGACAACGCCACGGCTGTGGCATACATCAATCATCAGGGGGGTATCCGCAGCAAGGTGGCCATGTCCGGGGTAACTCACATTCTCCATTGGGCAGAGAAGAACCACTCTGTAATCTCAGCTGTGCACATTCAAGGCGTAGAAAACTGGACAGCAGATTTCCTCAGCCATCAGGGGCTCGCCTCGGGGGAGTGGGAGCTTCACCTGGAAGTTTTCAACCCAATCTATCTTCGCTGGCGGCCCCCATATGTGGATCTGATGGCATCCAGACTGAATGCCAAAGTTCCACAGTTTATAGCGCGGTCCCGAGATCCAAGAGCAATCGGAGTGGCTGCTCTGCTTCTTCCATTGGCGCCACTTTAGTTTTCCATACATTTTTCCCCCGCTACCGTTACTTCCGAGGGTGATCAGGAAGGTCAAGGCGGAAGGAGTCCCAGTGATCCTGGTAGCTCTGGACTGGCCGCGCGTGGTTCGCAGAGTTTGTGCGCCTTGTCGTCGACATACCCTGGAGGCTGCCGGATCGTCTAGATCTGCTTTTCCTGGGTCCGATTTGCCACCAGAACTCGGGTGCCCTGTGTTTACCGGCATGGCCGTTGAATCCTGGGTTTTGACCCAGGCTGGGTTTTCTCAACAGGTCACCTCCACAATGGTTAGTGTTCGTAAACCTATGTCGGTACGCATTCATCACGGTACCTGGAAGACATTTTTTGCTTGGTGCAAGGATTGTGGCCTTCCTACTCTTGTCTTTTCTATTCCCACCATCTTGGAGTTCCTACAGGCCGGTCTGGTCTCGGGCCTGGCACTCTGCTCTCTCAAGGGCCAAATTTCTGCCTTATCGGTCTTATTTCAAAAAGGATCACGACACGACTTCAAGTGAAGACTTTCATACAAGGGGTTTCACATGTGGCATCTCCCTTTCGCATGCCTTTAGAGCCTTGGGACCTCAACTTGGTTCAGAGCACCCTACAGGAACCTCCCTTTGAACCGCTTCAGGACGTTTCGTTTTTTTTCTGTCCTGGTAGTTTGCCTTGTTGCAATCACATCTATCAGACAAGTTTCAGAACTATCCGCTGTCTCCTGTTGGGCGCCTTTCCTTAATTTCCATCAGGACAAGGTTGTCCTCAAGTCGTCCTCGTCCTTCCATCTTAACGAAGACATTGTTCTCCCTTCATTTTGTCCGGCCCCTGTTCACAGGGTGGAAAGAACTCTCCACACTCTGGGCCTAGTCAGAGCTCTGAGAAGGTACCTCTCGAGAACGGCGTCCTTCAGAAGGACGGATGCTCTGTTTGTTATCCCGGAAGGTCATAGGAAGGATTTTGCCGCTTCAAAGGCCACGATAGCCAGGTGGATTTGTTCCGCCATCCAAGAGTCATATCGTGTCAGAGGTCAGCCCATCCCAGCAGGGATCAGAGCACACTCCACTCGGACGGTTGGTGCTTTCTGGGCCATTCAACACCAGGCATCGGCGGAGCAGGTCTGTAAGGCTGTGACTTGGTCCAGTCTACATACCTTTTCGAAGCGCTATAATATTCTCTCCCAGGCTTCCGCAGATGTGGGTCTGGGCAGAAAAATTCTGCCGGCCGCGGTGGCACACATCTAGGCAGTTGTTACGTGAAGCCTAATCCTTTTGACGGTGCGCCGAGCGCACCAAAATGCAATCAGTGTGTTTGGTGAGGGTCGGCGCACCGTCATAAGGGCGCATGCACCGGCAAACACATATCTGTGTACTGCCTGCGTCCTCAATGCTAAAGATAGG
Source organism: Dendrobates tinctorius (assembly GCF_039654945.1). Classification (NCBI taxonomy): domain Eukaryota; kingdom Metazoa; phylum Chordata; class Amphibia; order Anura; family Dendrobatidae; genus Dendrobates; species Dendrobates tinctorius. The sequence continues at coordinate 5,511,698 of NW_027361864.1, forward strand.
GGGCGCAGGTCGCATGCAGCGTCATGCGCCCATAGGCGGAGCTACCGGAGGAGGCGTGGCAGCGGGCGAGGCTTTAGCGGCGGCCGTGCGCAGGCCGACGCTGCATGAAACGCCAATGTGAAACCACCCTAAGGCAGAGTCTGCTGCCAGAAAAAATACACTTAAGCCAGGAAGTCAACCCTCTTGGTCAGTGGGTCATTGAGAAACACTACATCAGAAAAGGGCAAAGTAGTGGTTCTTGAGAGTCCAGCTACCTGGGGCTCTAGGGAGTAAGATTTAGACCATTTGACCACCAATTCTTCTGCAAAGGGAAATAGGCCTTTTTCACTGCGCCGGTGCAAAACTTCTAGCACTGTGTGGATGATGCAAGAGACGTCATCCATTTCCATCTATTGTAGATAGAGGAGGTGGCATTTGAAGGTACCGGAACATCACGGAGCGTGATCTGGATTCGACCATCGGTCCGGACCACAAAATTTGCATGCAGCGTGGGACATGAACAAAATACTTTATTTGGAGGTATGCAGAGGCACCTCTGAAAGCATAAATGTTATAGGAATCCCATTTACATGATTTTAAAGGTGATGGGCAGTGTTTATAAGGAAAAAAAATAGGTGACAAATTGCTTTTTAAACAAAATACCACAAAAAATAAGCCTTGAAGCAGGCTATATCTACTGAAAAATGGAATATTTAGGATACTAGACTACACTGAGATTACTGATTATTGCATGTGTTCCAGCAGCGAGTGTGAAAACTTTTTTTTTTTTTTTTTTTTAAGGATGGTCACATTAAAACACAAGACAAAAATAAATGTGGATAATATAAATCTGTTTTAGATTATCTATTCCCTTATAAATTATGTAGCTAGCTATCATATCTGAAAATTACTTTTAAATGTGTGGAAATCCCGACTTAAAGGGTGTTCTCCACCTCTCCATGTATTTGGGGCTAAAAATATCGTTTTTGCAATTTTGGTTTCATTACAAATATTGTATAATCTAGAGGCTCATCCTTGCACATTCAATGTTGACGTGGTCTGTGGCCATTAATAAGGTGATAGGGGCTCAGAAAATGGGATATAAGAGTTAAAAATGCTCCTATGGGACTGTCTGAACTATTACATGCTACTATACATGTATTCCTAAAATTATTAAAAACTACACCCACAAAAAATATGGAGCAATATAGTTTGCAATCAAATATAAAAAACTTTATTTAAATATGTACAGAAAAGACAAGGCATAAATATCAAAGTACTGAAAAAGTTGATTGTTGGACGACACAGGTATAAAGAACATACTGTTCAAAAAATAGTCTTTAGTAAGTGGGAAGAAATTGCATAAAGTGCCAGTGCTCATATCAGTAGCATCATACTACACGCATCCACTTAAATAAACCTCCAATGCCCATATGGCCAATTTTTTATAATTTCATAATTGAAGAGTATCGTATTAATGACAAAAAGGGCTCAGTTATAACTAAAGGTGTGTGTATACCACTTTAAGGATACATTAAAATAAAAAATAATGTGGCTCCATTAAATCTTACCCATAATCCCCACGTGGAACATTGTGACCAGTATGTCTACAAAGACGCCTCTCTTACTAACCCGTGGGCTTGATGTCACCAAACAATACGAAGGTGACATCAACCCCACAAATATTACCCTAATATATAATAGATTTGCCTTTTCTGGGCAGCTGCGGCCTGCTATTTTTAGGCTGGGGGGGTCGATATCCATGGACCCATATCAGTCTCAGAATACCAGCCTCCAGCTGTCTGCTTTAGCATGGCTGTTTGTCAAAAATGGGGGGGACCCCAAACCATTTTTTTTTTTTTTTAATTATTTAAATCTAAAAAAAGGCATGGGAACCCCTCTATCCTTAATAACCAGCCTTGCTGAAGCTGACAGCTGAGGGTTGCAGCCTGCAACTGTCCATTTTGCCTTGCTGGTTATCAAAAATACATGGGAACCCACCCAGTTTTTTTAAATTTATTCATTCATTTATTTATAGTGCAGGCGGTGGCAGCTGAATACTTCCATCCGCCGCTCCTGCTGTCACTGTTATTAGCAGTAGCAGGTGTAGGTTCAAGGGAGTAATAGTCCCATCTGCCACTCCTGCTGTCATTGTTATTAGTGGTAGCAGGTGTAGGCTGAAGGGAGTCATCGTCCCATCCGCCGCTCCTGCTGTCACTGTTATTAGCAGTAGCAGGTGTAGGTTCAAGGGAGTAATAGTCTCATCTGCCACTCCTGCTGTCACCGTTATTAGCGGTAGCAGGTGTAGGCTGAAAGGAGTCCTAGTCCCATCAGCTGCCGCCTGCTCTCACTGTTATCACTTGAAAATAACTCTCCTTATTCACGCCTGCTCGTGCTGATCGCTGGCAGAACAGGGGAGAATGAAGAGAGCAGTCTTCAGTACCCGGCGCTGGGGAACAACACTAACTGTACCGCTACTTCCCTTGCCGCCAGTACATGTGGTACTGATGCGGCACACGGTTGCCACACACATGCCACAAGTATTACACACATGGACACGGATATCTCCAGTACTGTTTTTGTTGTCTGTGCTGGAAATATCAGGACGTGTGAAACCGGCCTTAAATAATCTTTGTTATATTTGGTTGCGTGCTATATTGCTCCATGTTTTTTTGTGGATGAAGTTCTAATGGGAGTGTTCTTGAATATGAACTATTTTGGCTCTTTATAATCTTAGACACAGGGCCTTATTTATAGCTATACTATATACTCTGTTCTTTTGATTCCAGTGAAAATTATTAAAAAACGAATCTACCACTGTTAATACCATGTTTATAAATCAAATTAAATCATATTCACACTTTTGTGCAACCCTTGCTCTGTTGTCCAGTCAGCTTCTGGTAACACAATATGGGCCATTTTAACATGTGGTTACAGTGATCATGTTTATCCTGTGAATGGCGTCCTTGCACTTATGAAAAAATCTTTCCATTGAATGCCTGACACCAGATGACCTCCGTAAATTACTGTATTTATGGCATCTATTCGAAGTACAGGGCGCCTCTGAGGACAATGGATGCATTTGCCAAAACACCAGAATTGTGTGTATAACAGAGTACAATGGCCAACCAGCTAATCCTGCTAACTGTATCCATATGACCACCACAGGAGGTAAGCATAGAACAACGCCTGTTAACAATAACCAACCAGTCAATATTATTCGTAGTCCAGTTGATAATCTTTGCAGTAATCTCAGACCAAATTGTAAGTTCAGTAAACGTTAGTTGTGTATATTCTAACTAGTTCTATTAGTTGCTTTCTTTTGGATGTAATTTTGTATGCATTTTTAACATTTTTATGGAAATCAGAATTATGCGACTTTTTGCTCTACAAAGCTTCAAAAAAAAAATGTAAAAGACATTGAAGAGTTTTTTTGTTTTTGTAAAATTTACAGTGTGAACCCACGTGCTCCATATTCAAGAATTTGAAATAAGATAGCAAGCGCAATAAGGTCTTATGCTAAGGAGGAAAATCAAGGAGAAAAATAGGGAATTGCTGCTCACCTTATGGGGTTGTTGGTCCCACACCTGAGGAGCCACGTATAACAGCTGCTGCAGCACCCTTGAGCCTGGAAATCCCATTGTATAGAACATCGTAAGACTGATGTAGGACTCAAGAAACCAAGGACGATAAGGAAATTTGACTAGCTGTTTATCCTCTACACGTTTCGAAGTTGGACCCATGAGTGCACATTCCTACAGTTTCTCTGTAAACTCATCAGGCATACATATAATTTATCGCTTGATTATTTCTTACATACACTTTTATATATAAATATAGATATGTATGTGTATATGTATGTGTATCGGCCACACCTACTCCACATAGCCCCTCCCAATCACTAAGCATCTTTCATTTCACCAGAGCTGTTTAAAAGAAGCTGAGCTGTGATTGGTTGCTATGAGCAACAGTTTTCCCACTCCACAATACCTCAGCAGACACTGACCATGTGGCAGAAATCTAGCATCCCCGGGAACATAAGCTCCCAGCCATTGTCTTCCCCCCCAGAAAGGAGCAAAGAGCACATGACAGAAATGAATCCCCCCCCCGCCCATATACCCATCACACTTCCTCCATCCCATAGGCACATCTTGACCACACTAGGTACACTGCCAGTGTTGCCCATAGCAACCAGTCACTAAGCATCTTTCATTTCACCAGAGCTGTTTAAATGATGAAAGCTGAGCTGTGATTGGTTGCTATGAGCAACAGTTTTCCTTGTAGACAGCTGTGGTAACTGAGGCCTATTATTCTTATAATTTCTACGGTGTTATCGTCCTTCTGTAAAGCTGGAAATAACACTATTTATTATCGTGCCGACACAGACCGCCCTTTGACACAGACAGCAGGGGGAGCCCAGTATCACACAGGATAGGATTAGATACACAGCTCAGCAGACTGTATCACACAGGACAGGATTAGATACACAGCTCAGCAGTCAGTAACATAGGATAGGATTAGATACACGACTCAGCAGACTATCACACAGGATATGATTAGATACATGGCTCAGCAGTCAGTATCACACAGGATAGGATTAGATATACGGCTCAGCAAACTGTCACATAGGATAGGATTAGATACACAGCTCAGCAACAGGATGTGCCAAAGGAGAGGACATTTTCATTCCAAGAATTCCACTCATTCCATCTGATTTGCCTTTTGATTTTAAAATGCCTCCAGTTTCCACTTCGACTGGCATTTGCAATGTTGATTAACAAGGCCAGGGACAGTCCTTGAAAGTAGTAGGGATCGATTTGCAATCTCCATGCTTTTCTCATGGTCAGCTTTACGTGGCCTGTTCAAGAGTTGGAACTGCCAAAAATCTGTTCATCTATGCACCGAAAGGAAAAAACAAAAATGTCTATCAAAAGGCTTTTGAATGAGTTGAAAATAAAATACTAAATACTATCAATACATAGGTAATCGTTTAGTTAAATTGTGTTGCAAATCTGTAGTGTTGAATATATAATGTGAAATGTTTTTATGTGCAATATAATCATTATAATTTGTTATAACTAACCACAGTTAGTTACTGTGCCCGGTCAATGCCGGGCTCTTCAGCCAGTTTAATATACACTGCTCAAAATAATTAAAGGGAACACTTAAACAACAGAATATAAGTACAAGTAAATCAAACTTCTGTGAAATAACTGTCCATTTAGGAAGCAACGCTGATTGACAATCAACTTCACATGCTGTTGTGCAAATGGAATAGACAACAGATGGAAATTGGCAATTATCAAGACACCCTCAATAAAGGAGTGGTTCTGTAGGTGGGGACCACATCTCAGTACCAATGCTTTCTGGCTGATGTTTTGGTCACTTTTGAATGTTGGTTGTGCTTTCACACTCGTGGTAGCATGAGGAGGACCCTACAACCCACACAAGTGGCTCAGGTAGTGCAGCTTATCCAGGATGGCACATCAATTCAAGCTGTGCCACGAAGGTTTGCTGTGCCATCCCCACGGCCGCTGTTAAACTAGGTGGCTCCGAGCGCGAATAGGTCACCGAGGATGGCAGAAATCGGCGAGGCTACCAGGAAACCAGAAAGGTTGGTCACTTAGCAGATTGCAGACCCCTAGTCCTAACAACACAACTAACAGTAGCCATGGAGCATACCTACGATGCCCTAGATGCCTCGACACAGCCGGAGAACTAATTAAACCTAAAGCAAGAAAGGTGAAATCTAAACTACCCCGGAGTAGAACCCCAAAGAAATAGCCCCCAAACATATTGGTGAGGCAAGATGAGGTACGAGCACAGGCAGAAAATAGACTGAGCAAATGATGGGGCCCGAACTGTCTGAGTAGGACAGGAAAGGAAAGACACTGTCTGCAATCACGCAAAAACCCTAAAAAATCCAACACGTCTGATGTACAAAAACACTGAGGTCTCACGACCTCTCCCCCACTATATCAGCATTCTGGTGTGAACTGGCAGCAAAGCAAAAGAGACTAATATAACAGGGGACTGAACAAGCTGACACAAGCTGTAACATATGGAGCGGGGTCCAGAACAGCCCCAGCAGGGAGCACGCTTCACCCTCACAGCAAAGCAGAAAGAGGCACAAACAGATCAGATGCAAAGGATTAGCAAATGAAAAACTTAACTGAAAAAAATGCAGGATCAGGCAGGAGACAACAGACCTCAAGATGCACAAGAAGAACTAATTACCAGCAACCAGTGAAGGAAGCCTACTCACTTATATTCTGCCAATCAGTAACCCCTGATTTCCAATCATAGTCGTCAGGTGGCAGACTTTCAACCCGGCCAGCTCCACTACCCACAGTAACCACCAGATGGAGCCCAGACTCAGAAGTCAGAGAATTCACAATACCGCCCGGAGTGTGAAGAGCCGAGGAGGAGTAGTAAAAGTCCCACCAGCCTTGTTTCCTTGTGCCCCCTGGTCTGGGCCGAAATCAATGGAAGAGCAGTGCGGTGTCTGGTAGACACCGGTTCACAAGTGACTACCATGCCGGCGGGATATTTCTGTTGTCACTTTGCGGAAGCACTACGGCCCGAGTGGGGCCCCGTGATCAAACTCATGGCGGCCAATCACTTGCCCATCCCGGTAGCAGGGGTGGTATGAACATCGAGATGTGCGGTAAAGATGTCGGGAGGAAAGGAGTTGTACTAGTGGATGGAGAGGCTACTAAGGACCATACCGTGAACCTGGACATGAATGTATTAAAATACCTAGAAGTCTTTTTTTTCAACGAGTCCCCTGAACAATTCTTACAACAATTGAGTGACCGAACCCCCCAGAGAAGAGTCTTCCAGCAATTGATACGAACGGCCCGAGTCCAAGAAGCATATGGTGGCGGCAAGGAACTTGGTAAAGTTATCGCACCTGTCTGTCAATCGGGTGTTGCCGCCTGGACAGATGGTACTTCCCCTGCCTATACAAACTGGTATCTCGCTTGAAGGGGTGGAAGTTCAAATTGAGCCTAGAAGAGCCGACCAGCTGCCGTCAGGAATATTGGTCGCGCGGTCCCTGGCCACTGTGCGGGACGGAATTGTCCTTTTGCGCTGCATAAATGTGGGGGAGACGGATGCCATCTTACCCCCCCAAGAGCGAAGTCGCCCAAGTCCTGGGCCTCGCGGATGAGCTGGTTCCAACTGAGACAGTGCAGATGACTGCAAGGCCAGAAGACCCATGGTTGGGGACCATCAAAGCGGAGGTAGCCCCGGATCCCAGACTACTGCAGGAAAGGTGCTGAATTTTGGGACGCATGCGGGCAGAACTCTCAGAACTGGACCCGCAGCAGGTCTCTCAGGTATAAGCCTTGCTGTGGAAATATCAGGAGGTGTTTGCCAAGGATGAAGATGACTTTGGGCACACCATGGCCATAACCCACGAGATACCCACTGGAGATGCGGCGCCGATCCGGAAACGGTACTGTCAGATACCACCACAGATGTACCAGGAAGTGAAAGGAATGCTGTCACACATGTTGAAGAAGGGAGTTATTCGTGACAGTCAGCCCGTGGGCTGCTCCCATAGTCCTGGTGAGGAAGAAGAATGGGTCCTTGCGGTTCTGTCTGGATTATCGCCGGCTCAACGCCTGCACCGTGCGGGACTCGTACCCACTGCCCAGGATAGAAGAGTCCCTATCGGCACTGGGAAATGCCAGATTCTTCACGTTAGACTTGGCCAGTGGATATTGGCAGGTGCCCATGTCCGAGCAAGATTGCGCCAAGAAGGCTTTCATCCTCCCAATGGGACTGAGCAAATTCGACCGGATGCCTTTTGGTCTAGCAAATGCTTCAGGAGCGTTTCAGCGACTCATGGAAAGGTGTCTGGGAGACCTGAATTTTGAGGTTACTTTGATCTATTTGGATGATATTATCGTCTTTGCCCCCACCTTTGAGGAACATCTGCAGAGCCTGGAGCAAGTTCTGAGTCGACTACAAAAGTATGGCCTGAAGGTAAAACCCCAGAAGTGTCACCTCTTCCGGACTGAGATTTAATATTTGGGACACGTCTCCGCAGAGGGGGTGAGGCCTTCCCAGGAGAAGATCGCTGCGGTACAAGAGTGGCCGACTCCAAAGACTGTAAAAGATGTGCATACATTCCTGGGACTTGGTACTTCAGACGCTTCGTAAAAGACTTCACCCGCTTGGTGAATCCACTTCTGGAGTTGTTGAGGGGAGTGCCCTCCTGCGCAAAAAACAGGAACATACAGTGGGGAAAGCGTCAAAAAGAATCATTCCTAGCTCTGAAGAAGGCTTTGACAGAGGCCTCTGTGCTGGCCTACGCAGACTTCACGCAGCCGTCCATCTTGCACATTGATGGAAGCCTACAGGGGCTCGGGGCAGTACTCTCAGATGCAGGACGGGAAAGAACGTGTCATAGCATATGCCAGTCGATCCTTGCATGACTCAGAAAAGAATCCAGAAATTTACAATTCATTCAAGCTGCAACTGTTGGCTCTGGTATGGGCTGTGACAGAGAAGTTTGCAGAATATCTGGCAGGTTCAGAAGTTCATGTACACACCGATAACAATCCGCTGGCTCATCTCGAGGCTGTCAAGTTGGGGGCCCTGGAACAACGCTGGGTGGCCTGAATGGTCAAGTTCCGGTACCGAATCTCATACAAAAGAGGGGCCGAAAATATCCATGCAGATGCCCCCTCTCGAGTAAATTATTACAGACCAATGGCTGACCCGGATGAAGAACGGGAGGATGTAGAAGTTCCTGGCTTTGGAGAGACTGCCAAGACGGTGGCAGCTACGCGGGAGACTGAGAAAGAAGAGGCTTGTGTGAATTTGTTGGAGCAACCTCGGGATGAGTGGGTTCGAATGCAGCAGGAGGTTCCGGAGTTAGCTCAGCTGAGACAATGGGTCGCGTCAGAACAAATGCCTAACCGCCATGAGAGGGGGTCTAAATCACCTGAGGTGTTGAAGATGTTACGACAGTGGGAAAGGCTCCACTTGCGGGATGGCATCCTGTACTGGAAGGTCAACCTACAATCTGAACTTAATCTTGTTTGGCAGACTATCATTCCCCCGTCCTTGGTAGATCAGGTGGCCAAGGAAGCACATAAGAAAGGAGCACACTTTGGGCCAGAGAAAACGTTCCAGGGGCTGCAGCGGTTATTTTACCACCCCCACTTGAGAAACATCGTGGAGAGAGTATGTCAACAGTGCCGGAATTGTGAGCTGGTCAAGCCACCAGGACAGTGAGCTCCCACAGAGATCTTCTGACCCCATGGACCTACTGGCCATCGATTACTTGACGATTGGACAAGCGCATCAAGGCTACGAGCATTGCCTAGTAATGATAGACCACTTTTCTAAATTTGCTGTAGTGTCGCCCACGCGGGACCAGACTGCCGAGTCTGTGGCGTATGCAATCTGCAAACACTTCATCCAGGTGTACGGGTGTCCCAGACGCATCCATTCCAATCAAGGAGCCTGCTTCCTTGGGAAGGTGATGGAGTTGCATCAGCTGTACAAAATCAATAAGTCCCGGACCACCCCTTATCATCCACAGGAGAATGGGCTTGTGAATGATTTAATCACACCCTGATTCAAATGCCGAGGACAGTGGAAGAGGACCTGAAAGCACGATGGACTCGGTCCGTCCCCGAATTGGTGTGGGCGTACAACAACCGAAAACACAGCACCACTGGATTCACGCCCTACTCACTGTTCTTCAGCCGACCCGGGAAGGGACTGACAGAGCTTGCGCTGGAACCCGAGGAGGACTACCCGTGGACGGGGGTGTACTCCTGGGCTCAAGAACATAGTTGTCAGTTACGGACCATTCAACGGCTGGTGCAGAGCCGACTACGAGAATTGGAACATTCCCAAGTCACTCCCCAAGAAGGGACAGTTCTACGGCCTGGGGATCGAGTCTTAGTGAGGGAGAAGCGCCCACACAACAAATGGGAGTGCCGGTGGGAGAAAAGGCCGTATAGAGTGAAGTGACGGCTTGGTGGCAAGGGCCCCGTCTACGAGATTCTGCCTGAAATGGGGGAAGTGTCTCCCACCCGCACACTGCATCGGAGTATGTTGCATCCATGCTTGTCTGGAGACCCTCAAGTGGTACCATCGGCTCCAGTACTTCCACCAGCTGAGCCAATGATCAATGCTGATGAAGAAGATGAGGGAGATTCAGAATCTCTCGGGGAACCCGGAAACAGGGCTGGTGCTTGAAACTTCTGATGTATCAGAGAGGGCTTCGACCCCCGCTCCTCCAGCGATGGACACCACAGCCTCTGCTGATTTGAGACGCTCTGAACGTTCAACGGCTGGTGCACCCCCCATCCGCTACAACCAGGACGAGTTCATTTGGCAATAGATTGTGCAAGGACTGGAAGATTGCCAACAGGAGCTCCAGAAATTCTTGCCCGTGGAATGGTGAGCTAAAAGAGAGGGAGAATGTAAGCGGGTGAAGTACAGGAAGAGTTGGGGGAGGGTTGCCTCCTCTGCTCTGTGCCCGGAACCATTGAGCAGCACAGCAAGTTCCCCGGGGCACACAACAGGGGCCTGGTACAGAAAGGAAGCCGGGCAGAGAGTGGGAAAAGTATGTGTGCTTTCCTGGGCAGCGGTCAGGACAGGACGCTGACGCAGACCGGGAGAGAGCCAGAGCTCCCGTTCAAAAGACAAAGAAAGGGGAACCGCACACAGACTGCAGCCCGTGAGTACGTGGAGCCAGAGACTGCAGTGACAGCTAAGATGCGTCCTCACCCCCGTGGGGAGACTGTGACCCGTACAGAGATTGTGGCCCATATTGAGACTGTGCCCTGTGTTGAGACTTTGACCTGTCGAGAGAGAGAGTGATCCCTGAGCGAAGCCCCAGTACCCACGGTGTTAGAGCAGAGCCCCAGAGTGCTGTGGAGAGACTTCACTGTAGTGTTGGAGAGAAGGATTCGGAGCAGAGGGGACCCCCGTTTATCTCTTACCCCTCTGGCTCCCGCAATAACCCCTGAGACCCCGGCTGGGGATTATTAAGGACCACAGAGTACCGAGAGACTTCAGACGACAAGTGCCGCTGGTGATTGGGCGCCAACGTGGGAGAAGTTTGACCCTTCAAGCAAGTCCCCTTCAGAAGGATAAGTTCTTTCACAAGAAAACGCTGTATAATACTGTTTATGCCTTTTTGACTGTTTAGAACCTGTTTTCATATTACCAATACTCACACTGTTATATTGCCAGTGTTAATCCCTGTAAATAAACCTCCCCTTTAACTGTTGGTCCGTCTGTTCGGTGGTGGCATACCCAACACCTGCACTTTATTACAAGTTCTCCTTCAATGGAAGTCTTCAAACAGAGGCTGGACAGACATCTATCTGAGATGGTTTAATGACTCCTGCATTGAGCAGGGGGATGGACGACACGATGACCTTGGAGGTCCCTTCCAACTCTAACATTCTATGTACCGTGTATACTCTTGTATAAGCCGAGATTTCCAGCACATTTTTTTTGTGCTGAAAATGCCCCCTCAGCTTATACACAAGTCATTGTGCAGAAACCAGCAGGGGAGAGCGCCGGCAGGAGCCGGTGGCTGGGACATCATACTCACCCTGCTGTGCCATCGCTGAACGTCCCCTGCATCCTCCGTTGTCCCAGGGCTGGCAGTTTCTTCCTGTGTTGAGCGATCACATGGTACCACTCATTAAGGTCATGAATATGGACGCAACTCCACTCCCATAGGCGTAGCATCCATATTCATGACCTTAATGAGCGGTACCATGTGACCGCTCAACACAGGAAGAAGCTGCCAGCCCTGGGACAACGGAAGATGAGGGGACGTTCAGCTATGGCACAGCAGGGTGAGTATTGACGGGGGGGAGCACGGGGTAGAACGGAGCAGGATGGGGGAGCACAGAGGAGGACGGGGGTGCACTAAGGAGCATGGAGGAGGACGGGGGTGGACAGGGAGCTGAACCATACATAGAAGGATGGGACGGGGGACCCGAGCCATGCATACTGGGAGGGGGGAGAGCCACACAGAGCAGGACAGGGATGAGGGGACAATGTACACCCGGCTTATACTCGAGTCAATAAGCTTACCCAGTTTTCCGTGGCAAAATTCGGAGCCTCGGTTATACTCGAGTATATACGGTAGGTTTTATTTGTCGGATTTTGATATACAAACATTTTTCAATGTATATATAACCTATAGCCTTCTCTATCCAGTCTGAAGACAGTGCGGGAAATGGCAGGATGTAATTAAGCAGTAGACAGTAGTGGACAACCTCTATAATGAGCTGGGGGCATCTTTCAGGCTGTTCATGCAGCGGGAACAACACCAGGCAGAATGATATGTTCAGAGGCAAACCGTGCACATTGGCACACCAAAGCTTAGAAAAAAGAAGCTCAAGCTCCATATAAACATGAAAATAGGAGGACAAAGGAGCGTATAAAATAGCAAAAATGTATTAACATCATCTCAATAACAACATGTCTAATAGTGAAAAATTAGTGCAAAAATGGCACAGTATAAGATACACAAAGAAGAGGGAGATAGTGAGGGTAAGTAGCTCAGGCCACAGCGTTGGCACAAATGTTATACTTAAACATATATGGACCCCAAAGAAAATATATATATAATAAGGTGTTAGTTTCCCTGAAAAGAGACAGGGCATATGTGCAACATCAATATTGGGGGAAAAATAGCCTCTGTGTAAACGCCAGCACTGCACTCAGGATAAGAACCATAGAGCAAAGACCCCAGAGCTACAGTTGTGGCCAAAAGTATTGACACCCCTGCAATTTTGTCAGATAATACTCAGTTTCTTCCTGAAAATTATTGCAAACACAAATTCTTTGTTATTATCTTCATTTAATTTGTCTTAAATGAAAAAACACAAAAAGAATTGTCCTAAAGCCAAATTGGATATAATTCCACACCAAACATAAAAAAGAGGGTGGACAAAAGTATTGGCACTGTTCGAAAAATCATGTGATGCTTCTCAAATTTGTGTAATTAACAGCACCTGTAACTTACCTGTGGCACCTAACAGGTGTTGGCAATAACTAAATCACACTTGCAGCCAGTTGACATGGATTAAAGTTGACTCAACCTCTGTCCGGTGTCCTTGTGTGTACCACATTGAACATGGAGAAAAGAAAGAAGACCAAAGAACTGTCTGAGGACTTGAGAAACCAAATTGTGAGGAAGCATGAGCAATCTCAAGGCTACAAGTCCATCTCCAAAGACCTGAATGTTCCTGTGTCTACCGTGCGCAGTGTCATCAAGAAGTTTAAAGCCCATGGCACTGTGGCTAACCTCCCTAGATGTGGACGGAAAAGAAAAATTGACAAGAGATTTCAACGCAAGATTGTGCGGATGTTGGATAAAGAACCTCGACTAACATCCAAACAAGTTCAAGCTGCCCTGCAGTCCGAGGGTACAACAGTGTCAACCCGTACTGTCGGCGTCTGAATGAAAAGGGACAGTATGGTAGGAGACCCAGGAAGACCCCACTTCTTACCCCGAGACATAAAAAAGCCAGGCTGGAGTTTGCCAAAACTTACCTGGAAAAGCCTAAAACGTTTTGGAAGAATGTTCTCTGGTCAGATGAGACAAAAGTAGAGCTTTTTGGGCAAAGGCATCAACATAGAGTTTACAGGAGAAAAAAAAGAGGTATTCAAATAAAAAAACACGGTCTCTACAGTCAAACATGGCGGAGGTTCCCTGATGTTTTGGGGTTGCTTTGCTGCCTCTGGCACTGGACTGCTTGACTGTGTGCATGGCATTATGACGTCTGAAGACTACCAACAAATTTTGCAGCATAATGTAGGGCCCAGTGTGAGAAAGCTGGGTCTCCCTCAGAGGTCATCGGTCTTCCAGCAGGACAATGACCCAAAACGCACTTCAAAAAGCACTAGAAAATGGTTTGAGAGAAAGCACTGGAAACTTCTAAGGTGGCCAGCAATGAGTCCAGACCTGAATCCCATAGAACACCTGTGGAGAGATCTAAAATTGGCAGTTTGGAGAAGGCACCCTTCTAATATCAGGGACCTGGAGCAGTTTGCCAAAGAAGAATGGTCTAAAATTCCAGCAGAGCATTGTAAGAAACTCATTGATGGTTACCGGAAGCGGTTGGTCGCAGTTATTTTGGCTAAAGGTTGTGCAACCAAGTATTAGGCTGAGGGTGCCAATACTTTTGTCTGGACCATTTATGGAGTTTTGTATGAAATGATCAATGTTTTGCTTTTTGTTTCATTCTCTTTTGTGTTTTTTCATTTAAGACAAATTAAATGCCAGTGTAATGACTGGCACAAGGTAGAGGCATCGGTGTAACGATTGGTGAGGAATATGATCCTGGCTGCAGCATTCAAGACAGATTGGAGAGGGGAGAGTTTGGTAAGAGGGAGACCGATTAGAAGAGAGTTACAATAGTCGAGACGAGAATGAATAAGAGAAACAGTAAGAGTTTTTGCAGAGTCAAAAGTAAGAAAAGGTCGAATTCTAGAAATGTTTTTGAGGTGCAGATGACAAGAGCGAGCCAGTGATCGAATGTGGGGGGCAAAGGAAAGCTCGGAATCAAGTATGACCCCAAGACAGCGGGCATGTTGCTGGGGAGTAATAGTGGAACCACACACAGAAATAGCAATGTCGGGTATAGGTACATTAGTAGCGGGAGGAAACACCAGGAGTTCAGTCTTTTGACAGGTTCAGTTTCAGATATAGTGAGGACATGATATTAGACACAGCGTTTAGACAATCGCCAGTGTTTTCTAGAAAGGCTGGCGTGATGTCAGGAGAAGAAGCGTATAATTGGGTGTCATCAGCATAGAGATGGTACTGGAAACCAAATCTACTGATTGTTTGACCAATAGGGGCAGTGTACAAGGAGAAGAGGAGGGGGCCTAGAACCGATCCTTGAGGAACCCCAACAGTAAGGGGAAGGTGAGAGGAGGAGGAGGAACCGGCAAAAGAAACAGTAAAGGAGCGGTCGGAGAGATAGGAGGAGAACCAGGAGAGAACGGTGTCCTTGAGGCCAATGGAATGGAGCATAGTGAGGAGGAGCTGATGATCCAGTGTCGAATGCTGCAGAGAGATCCAAGAGAATTAGCATGGAGTAATGACCATTTGATTTAGCTGTTAGCAGATCATTAGAGACTTTAGTGAGGGCAGTTTCAGTGGAGTGTAAAGAGCGGAAACCGGATTGGAGAGGGTCGAGAACAGAGTTTTCTGAGAGATAGCGGATAAGACGGGAGTGGACCAGGCGTTCCAGGAGTTTAGAGATGAAGGGAAGATTAGAGACAGGTCTATAGTTAGCGGCACAGTTTTGGTCGAGGGATGGTTTTTTAAGTAGTGGATGTATGATGGCATGCTTAAATGAGGAGGGAAAAATACCAGAAGAGAGAGAGAGGTTAAATATTTTAGTTAGGTGAGGGGTGACAGCAGGGGAAAGGGACTGGAGGAGATGTGACGGAAATGGGTCACTGGTGCAAGTAGTTGGGCGAGAAGATGCAAGGAGCCTGCTTACTTCTTCTTCTGTGACTGGTTCAAAATCAGAGAGTGAGTTAGATGCAGTGGGGGAGGGAGGACAGTGCATGGTATGAGGGGATTTGGAGATAATTTCCTGTCGGATCTGGTCAATTTTTTCTTTGAAGTAATTGGCCAGATCATCAGCTCGGAGCTCCGTGGTTGGGGCCTGTACTCTTGGATTGAGTAGAGAATGAAAAGTGTCAAAGAGACGTTTCGGGTTATTGGACAGTGAGGTGATGAGGGTGTTGAAATAGGTTTGTTTGGAGAGGTGAAGGGCAGTGTTGTATGTTCTAAGCATAAACTTAAAATGGATGAAATCTTCGTGTAGATTGGATTTTCTCCACAGACGTTCGGCGCACCTGGAGCACCGCTGCAGGAAACGTGTTTGCACCGTGTGCCAGGGTTGTCGCCGTCTGTGTTGTGGTGTTCTATTTATAGGGGGTGCAAATTCATCCAGGGCACTTTGAAGTGTTTCATTGTAATGCTTCAATGCAGAATCAGGACATGAGAGGGAGGAGATAGGGGCCAATGAAGACTGCAAGTTCTTCAGAAGTTTCTTGGTGTTAATGGCCTGTATGTTTCTATAAGTCTGGACAGTGGGGGTGACCTGAGCAGCCTGGCAGTTCTTTATAGAGAATGAAAGAAGATTGTGGTCAGAGAGCGGGAGAGGGGAGTTTGCAAAATCATCCACTGCACAAAGCCGAGAAAAGACCAAGTCGAGGGAGTTTCCGTCTTCATGCGTTGGAGAATTAGTAAGCTGCGAAAGGCCAAATGAGGAGGTTAGAGATAAAAGGTGAGTAGCAGATGGGGAGAGGGGAAGAGCAATGGGGATGTTGAAATCTCCCATGATGAGGGTAGGGATGTCACAGGAGAGAAAATGTGGAAGCCAAGTGGCAAAATGATCCAGGAACTGATGGGAGGGGCCGGGAGGACGATACACCACCGCCACTTGCATGGAGAAGGGGGTGTAGAGTCTGATGGCATGGACCTCAAAAGAAGGGAAGACAAGTGAGGGTACTTGAGGGATAACCTGAAAGGTACATTTTGGTGATAGGAGCAGACCAACGCCTCCACCAGCTCTATTGTCTGATCTTGGGGTATGAGAGAAGTGTAGCCCCCCGTATGAAAGCGCAGCAGCAGCGGTAGTATCTGACTGCTGGATCCAGGTTTCAGTAAGAGCCAGGAGGTTAAGAGAATTAGAAAGGAAGAAGTCATGGATGAAGGAGAGTTTGTTACACACTGAGCGAGAATTCCAAAGTGCACAATTAAGAGAGACAGATGGCATGCAGGGAATATTAATAAGATTAGAGGGGTTTCTGAGTGTAGCAGTGGGGGGGTTTGACTTTCTATAACATGGGGGACCAGGGTTGGGAGCAATGTCTCCTGCGACTAGGAGAAGGAGGATAGAAAGAGTGAGCAGATGGTTAAGTGATTTGTGAGAGCGTCTCTGGTGTTGAATGGTGGGACTGCCTGGATCTGTGCAATTTAACAATGTGAAAAGAGCGTGAGTGCTATACATAGGAGCGGAAAGAAGCGAGGGGCCAATATGGATGGAGTGTAGAGAGTTAATGCCAGGGCGGTGGATGTGTGTGAATGCAGCGGCCAGGATATAAATTACCCAAATGCATATGGTATATATTTGTTGTACTCCAAATGTACAGGGAGTAGATGTATATAAATGTCTTACCTGTCTCCTGCCCTGCCCTATTATAAATGAAGATAATAATACTAAAGAATTTGTGATTGCAATCATTTTCAGGAAGAAACCTGAGTATTATCTGACAGAATTGCAGGGGTGTCAATACTTTTGGCTACAACTGTATGGTGTGCCATACCGGTATGAAGTAAAAAGGTCCCAGCAGTGAACCGCCCCCCAAAAAAGGTTACATACTACCCATAAGGGTATGTGCACACGCTGCAGATTCTGCTGCGGATTGGCCTTTGCGGATCCGCAGCAGTTCCGCAGACATAGTACAGTACAATGTAAGCCTATGGGATTTACAATCCGCAGTGCACATGCTGCGGATTTTGCCCTGCGGAAAAGCTGCGGTTTCAAATCTGCAGCATGTCAATTCTTTCTGCGGATTCTGCTGCGGTTTGACACCGATTCCATTGTCCAGGTGTCAAACCACAGGGGAAAACCGCTGGCCAATCCGCAGATAAACCGCAGGTCATTTTACCTGTGGTTTTACCTGCGGATCTGCACGGAAAAATCCGCTGGTGAATCCGCAGCGTGTGCACATACCCTCAAGGGGTGAAAAAAGAACCAGGACGGCGCTTACCAGTAAGAACCAGGTATGGGGCACCAGATAAAGATCTATAGGTGACCCCACTATCTCCCTCTCCTTTATGTATCTTATACTGTGCCATTTTTGTACTAATTTTTCACTATTAGACATGTTATTGAGATGATGATAATAAATCTTTGCTATTTTATACGCTCCTTTGTCCTCCACGCCATTCCTAAGATATGGCCCTACTCTTCCTTGTATCTAATTCTAGTCTTTTACCAACTGGGAGAAATCTTTAAGAAGAGCCATAAATGAAGGGAAAAATACCAACAACCGCAAGGAAAAAATTAAACTAATCCCTTCATGACATGCTCTGTGCATGTATGGCACATACCTTGTTCCTCCCTTTGATGTCTGCTCACATCTTTCCTGGCACATATCAGCTGTTTTGAACAACTGACATGTGTACCTAACAGCCGCGGGTGGAATCTCGATCCACCCGTGACTGTTAACCCGTTAAATCCTGCTGTGAATCTCTGACAGCGGTATTTAATGTGATCACGCTGGAAGCGCGTCACTAATCTTGCCCATCGGTGACCTCTTTCACATGATCGTGGGCCGCCATGACAACCAGAGGTCTCCAGCAGACCTCTATGGTTGTCATAGCTAGATTGCTATGAGCGCCGACCGATGGTCGACGCTCAAAGGAAGTGAGCAATTCTGCTACACACAGGCGATCTGATCATCGCCTGTGCGCAGCAGAGGCTATCGGACAACTGCAGCTTCTAGTCTCCCATAGAGACTATTGAAGCATGCAAGAAGTAGAAATTTAAAAATATATATATATATATATATATATATATATATATATATATATATATAAAAAAGTTCAAAACAACCACCATTTGCCCCATTCAAAATAAGACAATTTAAAAAAATAAAATATACACGTTTGGTATCGCAGTGTTTGGAATCACCTGTTTTTCAAGCTATAAAAATAATTAATCTGATCGGTAAACGGCGTAGCAAAACAAAAGTCAAAATGCTAGAATTACATTTTTTTTGGTTGCTGCAACATTGCATTAAAATGCATTAATGGGCGATCAAAAGATCATATCCACACCAAAATGGTATCAATAAAAACAGCATGCAAAACAATAATCCCTCATCCAGCCCCAGAAGAAGAAAAACGGAGACGCTACGGGTCTCGGAAAATGGTTCAATTTTTTTTTTTTATTTTTTTTTTTTTTTTTTTACAAACTTTGGATTTTTTTTTCACCATTTAGATAAAAAATAATCTAGACATGTTTGGTGTCTTTGAACTTGTAACGACCTAGAGAATCATAATGGCAGGTCAGTTTTAGCATTTGGTGAACATGGTAAAAGAAAAATCCAAAAAACAGTTGTGGAATTGCATTTCTTTTTTTTTTTTTGCAATTTCACTGCACTTGGAATTTTTTTCAAAACTACAACTCATTCTGCAAAAAAACATTCCCTCATTTGGCTGTATTGACGGAAAAATAAAGTTATGCCTCTGGGGAGAAGGAGAGTGAAAAACAGAAACGCTAAAGTGAAAAAGGGCTGCAGCTTCAGGACTAAGAGCTATGACTGCTCGAAACGCATAGACCTCTCTGTTTTCAGGCTTTTTTTTCATGTATTTTTAAATTAACTTTTCCAGATTTTAAATGGATCAAATAAATGTGGTGATTTAGATTAATTTTCATTTTTTCTTTTGCGGTCACTGGAATTTTTCCCTTTGTTTATGGCTTTTACGGTTTAGGAACCAGCCTGACTCTTCCTCAATCGATGACATTTCTCACACTGGTTCGTTTTTTAATTCGTTTAAGAAAATCCCTCTACAGAGAAGAATTGATAACCATGCCTAGATGGCTAGAAAGACTAAATTTATATTCAGGGTAGAGGGAGCCATATCTCGGTATCTGAGAAGCTCAGGAACAAAAGAAAAACAATACTAGATCCAGAAGAACAGCGGCAACGGGATTGCGGGGCATACATATTAATGGTTAGTGATAGGTTCTCTGTAAGGCTATATTCCCACGATGCATTTTTTATGCTGCGTATTTTTTTTTTAAAAATGCAAGTAACCTAAAGGGTACAAAAATCTGCAACATCAAAAACGCACCAAAAAGCTCATCATGGGAACGTAGCCCGTAGCCTAAGGCATACCTAGACGAGCTGATCATTGGTAAATGAGAACTCGTAAAAACACTCATTCTCAATTTTCAGCCCATGTAAACATGCCGGTGATCACTTGACGAACAAGCAAAATGATCCTTCTTCAGGTAGTCTGCCAGAATAAAAATTGTGTATCAGCTGGAGAATGTGCGGTGAACATCATGATTCTGTACGGGGTCATAATAACGATTGTTGTGTTCTCACAGGCCAGGAAACAAGCACTTATTGACTTATATGTAGTTGATCAGCGCCGGTTAACACAATCAGCCGGCCTGAATGGGCCATTCTGCTGGCTTAGGCTTTGTTCAGATGGCATTTCGGCATACGCTCAGTGGCTCCATTGGGAAATATTATCCGAAGCCCTGCAAAACGGGACATGGAGCGTATGCACTGATGGGGGTCATTGTCTCAGTCTGCATCATAATAGTCACAGCGTGCTCTGGCGGACATAATTTTCAGCCGTGTTTGTCAATTGGAGGCGGGAACCAAGACGTAATCTGATGTATCTTGATGCTCGACTCAACTAGACTTATATGGCCAAAATGATTTCCGACAGAACCCTCTGTTGTTCCGCCTGCATCATAATAGTCAATGGTCCCGTCAGCCTATACACCCAAGTCTGATTTTGCAGGGCTTTAAACTTAAGCCCCGATGGAGCCACTGAAGAGGTATTAATACACTATGTGAACATAGCCTTATGATACTGATCACATACTGTAGATATAGCACTTGGATCGCCCTTATAATAAGATACTTTGCCCCCAGGCATGAGAGAAGCTTTGTGACCATAACAATAAGATATTCCCTTGTGTGGCAGAACAAGCAATAAGAAAAACCATCATTTTTTATTTTAAATCCAGTTGCTTAGCAACCAACTGAGCCTTTTCCGATTGTGTCAAATGATTTAATAAAAGATCTACATTTTTCTTGATAAATATTTTAAATCTGATATACTGGCCCTATCCTGACAGAATAAGATTGTGGCTGCCGCGGGATGTTGGAAGGATGAGGGATGGGCTTTTTGTAACACCGTGTCGATGTGGGTTATTGCATCGGTCCACAGGTGATTTACCATCAACTGATCAGAAGATACATCTGAATGGAGTTGTTAATGCAGGATCTGTTTCGGCTTCCTGCAAACACTATATACAGTTGGGTCCATATACATTTGGACAGAGACAAGATTTTTCTAATTTTGGTTCTAGACATTACCACAATGAATTTTAAACAAAACAATTCAGATGCAGTTGAAGTTCAGACTTTCAGCTTTCATTTGAGGGTATCCACATTAAAATTGGATGAAGGGTTTAGGAGTTTCAGCACCTTAACATGTGCCACCCTGTTTTTAAAGAGACCAAAAGTAATTGGACAGATTAAATAATTGTAAATAAAATGTTCATTTCTAGTACTTGGTTGAAAACCCTTTGTTGGCAACGGCTGCATGTATCTTGGCTGTTTGTTAGGCAATCCCTGCATGTGTTGCGGGGGTCGAACAGCCGCGAGACATGCAGCCGCGAGGACTCGAACATATATTTCGAGCACGCCGAAGACACTCAGTTAGCACCCGAGTATGATCACATAACACTTTATCCACGCACGCTCATCATCACTACTATATAACTCCTCTTTTGGTTTTTTTTTATTGAGTTTTCTGTTTTTAGAAAACCCCTCTCCACAGGAGTAGTTAAAAAAAAAAAAAAAATGGTGATTGTCTGCAGGGCTGACACCACAGCGCTGCAGCCGATCAGTGAGCCCCGTGGCACTGCGTGGCTCGAGCTGTCTACTGGGGCAGAGCTGCTGAGCTCAGTTATTGGCTGCGGCACTGTCAACACATTGCAGACAATAACAAGCGGAACAAGAGAAAAGCACATTTCATTTTTTTTTCAAAGACTTCGCCTGTGCTCAAGGGTTTTGTGAAAGTGGGAAACCCCATTTTAAGGACTTTTTTTTTTTTTTTTTTTTTTATTGCTTGGTCATCCTTGCATTTCAAAAGCCATGACTTTGTTATTTTTCCGTCAAAGTTGATAAGCAAGCATGTTGGTTTTTTTCTTATGCAGGATAAATTATGTTTTTCAATTACACAATTTTAAGGTACATATTAGTGATGAGCGAGTATACTCGTTGCTCTGTGATCTCTGAGTATTTTGGCGTGCTCGGAGATAGATATTTCGTTGTCTCAGCTGCATGATTTGTGACTTGTAGACAGGCTGATTACATGTGGGAATTCCCTAACAAACAGGCATTCCTCACATGTATTCAGCCTTTCTACAAGTCGCAAATCATGCAGATTAGACGATGAAAACGAAATCTCCGAGCACACCCAAATACTCGGAGATCACCTGAGCATGCTCTGAAAAACCCAAGCAACGAGTATACTCGCTCATCACTAGCTACATATAGTTTACTGAAGGGAGCGTGAGCCATAAGCAGAGTGCCGTCTAGGAGTACAAATATCAATATTTTAATCTGAAATGCTCCAGCTTAAAAAAAACAAACAAACGAAAAAAACGACCAACACAATTTTAACAAGGAGCTAGGAACAAAGTGACTGAGATGACAACTCTCTTAATCTGTTGGCCCTCACTGAAACCTGGATTCAGGATTCTGACACTGTCTCTCCTGCTGCCATTTCCCATGGTGGCTTACAATTCTCCCACTCCCCGAGACCCACAAACAGACCTGGTGGTGGAGTCGGCATACTCCTGTCCCCACAATGCACTTTCCAGGTCATCCCCCAGTTCCATCACTCTTATTCCCTTCTTTTGAAGTCCACACCATCAGGCTCTTTCGTCCCCTCTCCCTCAGGGTAGCGGTCATATACCGGCCCCCAGGCTCACCCACCCACTTCCTTGACCACTTTTCAGCCTGGCTGCCGCACTTCATGTCCTCAGAACTTCCAACCCTTATCCTGGGAGACTTCAACATCCCCATTAACAGCCCTAATTCCACATCTGCATCCCAGCTTCTATCACTAACCACCTCTCTAGGCCTCTCACAGCTTTCAACCTCTGAGACACACAAGGACAGTAACACCCTTGATCTGGTCTTTGTCCGGCTCTGCTCAATCTCCCACCTAAATAACTCACCGCTTCCACTCTCTGACCACAACATTCTCTCCTTCACGCTCACAAATCCTCGCCCACCCCAGCTCACTCCTACCTACCACACAGTCAGAAATTTACAAGCCATTAACCCTCAGACACTTTCAGACTCCCTACACTCATCACTGTCCCCAATCTCCTCTTCCTGTCCTAATCTGACTGTTCATCACTACAATGACACTCTTAGAAGCACCCTTGACCAAGTAGCTCCCCTCACACTCAGAACCTCCAAGCACAGAGTAAAACAGCCTTGGCTCACATCGCAAACTAAACTTCTCCAGCGATGCTCTAGGAGTGCTGAACGCCTATGGAGAAAAACCCGCACACCATAAGACGTCATCCACTTCAAATTTATGTTAAGAACCTATAACGCTGCCCTTCACCTCGCCAAACGGACCTACTTCACCACCCTGATCTCACTAGCCAACAACCCCAAGAAACTTTTTGACACTTTTCACTCCCTCCTCAGGCCAAAAGCACAAGCCCCTATCACAGACATTTGTGCTGATGACCTGGCCTCCCACTTTACAGAAAAAATAGATAATATCCGTCAGGAAATCTGCTCCCAACCACCAAGTGCTGTGACTCCCATCCCTTCCTGCATCTCCCCTGGCTCACTTTCCACATTTGATCCCATCACAGAAGAAGTCTCCAGACTCCTCTCTTCTTCTAGTCCGACTACATGCACTACCGATCCCATTCCCTCACAACTACTCCAGTCTCTCTCTCCAGTCGTCACAACCCACCTAACTACAATCTTTAAGCTCTCACTCTCCTCGGGCATTTTCCCATCCTCTTCAAACACGCCATTGTTACTCCATTACTAAAGAAACCCGCTCTCGACCAATCCTGCACAAACAACTACAGACGAGTCTCCAATCTCCCCTTCATCTCTAAACTTTTGGAGCACCTTGTCTACTCCCGCCTTACCCGTTACCTCTCCACTCACTCCCTTCTAGACCCTTCACAGTCCGGCTTCCGCCCCCTACATTCGTCTGAAACTGCACTCAAAGTGACCAATGACCTTCTGACAGCAAAACGTAATGGTCACCACTCTCTGCTCATTCTTCGTGACCTATCTGCAGCTTTCGATACTGTTGACCACCATCTCCTCCTCTCTAGACTCCAGTCACTAGGCATTAAGGACACTGCTCTCCCCTGGTTCTCTTCCTATCTCTCTGACCGCTCCTTCAGTGTTTTGTTCTCTGGCTCCACTTCATCTCCTCTTGCTGTCGGGGTACGTCAGGGCTCAGTCCTTGGCCCCCTTCTCTTCTCTCTGTACACAGCCCCAATTGGACAGACCATCAGCAGATTTGGCTTTCAGTACCATCTTTATGCTGATGACACACAACTATACACGTCATTCCCCGACCTTACCCCCTCTGTACTACAGGACGCCAGTGACTGTCTGTCCGCAGTCTCCACTATCATGTCCACTCTCTATCTGAAACTCAACCTCTCCAAAACTGAACTTCCTCTGCTCCCGCCGTCTACTAACCTCCCTAAATCTGACATTTCCCTCTCCGTGTGTGGCACCACAATAACACCCCGGCAGCAGGCGTGCTGTCTGGGTGTTATGTTTGACACCAATCTCTCCTTCACATCCCATATACAATCTCTTGCCCGCTCTTGCCGCTTACACCTAAAGAACATCTCTAGAATCCGCCCTTTTCTCACCATGGAAACGACAAAAACCCTCACTGTAGCACTGATCCACTCCCGGCTGGATTACTGCAACGCTCTATTAATTGGCCTCCCCGTCACTCGACTATCCCCTCTCCAGTCCATACTTAATGCAGCAGCCAGGGTTGTCCATCTGGCTAATCGGTACTCGGACGTGTCCGCTCTTCGTCAGTCATTACACTGGCTGCCCATTCATTATAGGATCCAATTCAAATTACTTGTTCTCACCCACAAAGCTCTCCACGGTGCGGCACCCCCCTACATCTCCTCCCTCATTTCTGTCTATCGGCCTAGCCGATCGCTGCGCTCCGCAAGCGACTTTCGACTAACCTCTGTACTAATCCGTACCTCCCACTCCCGACTCCAAGACTTCTCCCGTGCTGCTCCTATCCTCTGGAATTCTCTACCCCAAGAAATTAGGACTAACCACAATTTGCACAGTTTTAGGCGCTCCCTCAAAACACAGTTGCTCAGAGCGGCTTATCACGTTCACTAATCAAAGTCATTCTATGTGTAAGGGTGCGTGTGTAGCCCATTCACTATCTGCATCCATCTTTCACTCCCTCAAGATGGCTGTACCATCATTATAAATACACCACTGTAAATACACCCCTGTACTCACTATCTCCCCCACCTCATTGTAGATTGTAAGCTCTCACGAGCAGGGTCATCTTATTTCGTCTTATTTTGCTTTATTGTATTGTTAATGTTGTTACTTATGACTTGTGTTTTGAAACTGTTAAACTGTAAAGCGCTGCGGAATATGTTGGCGCTATATAAATAAAGATTATTATTATTATTATCATGGCTTCTCACCACCTGCCTCTGCTTGACTGTCAGGTCACTCCCTATATATGAGTAGAGCCGGGAGACGTTACCAGCGACCGCCCTCCATGACTGTTTCTTTTTTTTAGCTTGTTCCCAGCTCCCTGTTAATTTTTTTTTAATTTCGCCTTCCCACATTTATAGACGTAAACTCCATAACTTTTCATGTCATTTGTATTGGTGAGTATTCTAAAGGTTCATATGATTACAGGGATACCAAATATGTCCATGTTACTGGTTTGTGACTTTTATTTAAAAAATGTATATTACAAAAATGTGATTATTAATTGCTATTATGCCAATCCTTTTTTTAGTGCCTTTAGGGGAATAAAAAGCTCTGGCTTTTACTTTTTGTCCATAATTGACACGTATGTAATAAATAAGTACTGGACACAGAAGTATATCTCTATTTTTTTTTTTTTTCTGATTAGTGATTAGTGTTTGTTTATATTTAG
Source organism: Dendrobates tinctorius (assembly GCF_039654945.1). Classification (NCBI taxonomy): domain Eukaryota; kingdom Metazoa; phylum Chordata; class Amphibia; order Anura; family Dendrobatidae; genus Dendrobates; species Dendrobates tinctorius. The sequence goes on from NW_027361864.1 coordinate 5,537,682, forward strand.
TGTTAGGGACTCACAATATCTGGGGACCCTTGACGTTGGGTTGTGAGCTTATCTGCTTTGGCCAAAATAGTAACCAATACCCCATATCTATTTATCTTTTTTGCACTTTTCAGCAGGACGCAGCCAGAACCCTTTATATTTGGCTTGGTTCCTTGTGTGTTGCATGTATCTATAGTGCAGAGCAGCCCGCCTGCTAATACTATGGGCGTGATCAATAGGCTGCTCAGACACTTTTGCATCACATTTATCAGTGTGACTTATGCCTTATGCAAGCCTCATCTGTGTGCATTTCCACTGGGCAGCCGGACCAAAAATGGTTACTGGCTGTCCTCATCAGTGGAATGCACCTGTGCTGCCTAAACCTTTATCAATGGGGTTCTGCTGCGTCCTGCCAGTGCATCAGTCAGGGTTTGGTGAGTTACCTTTCAAATGATTTTTTATATCTCTATTTACCAGAACAATGTACCTGCGATGAAGAAGAATACAATTTAGATCTTAGGTAAATAAGACTCTCTTATGCCATTCACATGTTAATTAATTAAAAAAAAAAATTTCTGCAGCCAAAATCTGATCTCATGGTAGTAAAAAAAAAAAAAAAAAGAAAAAAAAAAGCTGCAGCAAAAAAACAGTTTTTGCTGTCTTTTCTTGCTGGTTTTTTTTTTTTGTTTTGTTTTTTACTGCATCTTTCAGGATCTCAAAGTTCAACTTTACTTCTGCTTTGCAAACATGAAAAATACAAGACAACCAATGCAAAACGTATGTGAAACCAATGGAAAATTTTTGCAAAAAAAAGGCAATTTTATCAAATTATTTAGGGGAAAATGTTTTTTTTATATATTTTATTGGACATGAACATTGTTTACTTTTAACACATATCATTAATTTTACTAATACTGATACAATTAACTATTTAACCCCTTCACCCCGAGCCTGCTTTAATACTTCATGACCACGCCAATTTTTGCAATTCTGACCCGTATCAGTTTGAGTTAATTACTACGGAACACTTCAACATAGTCTAGTGATTTTGAGACTTTGTACTTCATGTTAGTGGTAAATTTAGATCGATATTTTTTGCGGTTATTTGGGAAAATGTTTTAAATTTTGCAATTTTCGCACTTTCAATTTTTATGCCCATAAACCAAACAGTTATACCACACAAAAGAGGTAATAAATAACATTTCTCACATGTCTACTTTACATCAGCACAATTTTTGAAACTTTTTTTGTTTGGAAGTTATAAGGGTTTAAATTTCACCAGCGATTTCTCATTTTTCCAACGACATTTACAAAACCAATTTTTTAGCGGCCGCATCACATTTGAAGTGACTATGAGGGGTGTACATGACAGAAAATACCAAAAAATGACACCATTCTAAAAACTGCACCCCTCAAGGTGCTCAAAACGACATTCATTAACCCTTCTGGTTCTTCACAGAAATTAAAGTAATGTGGAAAAAGTTACTTTTACCAACAAAAATGTTCCTTTAGCCCCAAAGTTTTTATTCTCACAAGGGTAATAGGAAAAATTGTGCAACAAATTTTATGATCCATTTTCTCCTGAGTGCGCTGATACCCCAAATGTGGTAGAAAATTACTGTTTGAGGGCACGGCAAGCTCAGAAGGGAAAGAGTGCCATTTGACTTTTAGAACACAAAATTGGCTGGAATAAATTGGGCAAGCCTTGTTGCTTTTGGAGAGCCCCTGATGTGCGTAAGCAGTGGAAACTCCCCATGAGTCAACACACTTTGGAAACTACACCCCTCAAGGAACTTATCTAGGGGTGTTGTGAGCACCTTGAACCCACAAATGCTTCACAGAATTTTATAATGTTGAGCCGTGAAAATGAAAAAATACTTTTTCCCCACAAAAATAATGTTTCAGCCCCAAATTTTTCTCCTTCGCCTCATTGGGGGACACAGATACTGTGGGTGTATGCTTCTGCCGCTAGGAGGCTGACACTAAGTGAAAAAAAGAGGTTAGCTACTCCTCCGTCGTATACACCCTCGCCCCTATTGTCGGCGGAACTTAGTTTTTTGCTTAGTGTCCATGGAGGCACACACGTCTGGTTTTGCTCCAGACTGACCACCCCTAGGTATTGAAACCATGGGCTTTACAGAGGCTTTACAGAGGCACAAGACTAGTCCGTGCGGCCCCCACTGCTCCACCGATGCTTAGAATGCGGTGCTGCAAGGCGGCGGACGGTCCCTCTCCTCAGCCCCTGAAGGGGTTAGATGGAGCTAGGGTTCCTGCACCGTCCTATTTTGTCAAGGCCCCCTCACATACCTGAGCTGGCAAGCTGAAGAGGATCGTCAGTGAGGAGAGGGCCTGGGAGGGCTCCTGCGGCGAAGATCTGGGGCTGGAGCCTTTAGCTGTCAGATGCCACCGGCCAGTGGCTGCAGAGCAGTGCGGAGAAGCCCGCGCCAGTAAGTAGCGCCTTTTTTTGTGGCGCCATGGAGTCGCCCCCCGTTTCCCCCCCCCGTCACGGGCAGGGGATAAATTGAGGCCGCGGCTTTAGCCGAAGCTAGGCCGCGACCGGAACTTCCGCCTCCGGGCCGCGCGTCACTTCCAGCGTCCAGGAACGGGGGGGCACAGGACTGGGGTAAGTGCTGCCTGGGAGACCACAGGGAAAATGAGGTGCTACCTCCTTCCCCCTATCCCCAGTAGTGGACAGATACAGCATGTCTGAAGAAGCAGCATGTATCTCTTGTCGGGCTGCGTTTCCGCGGGCGCAGAGCAAGCGATTATGCAAAGTCGGCGACTCCAAACGCACCCAGGAGCCCTCCCCTGCGACCGAACCCACAATGCTGGTGTGGGCAGACCGCAGAGGACAAGGCTCGGGATTCCCGCTGTGCAGCGCCCGGAACTCGACGCCTAACAGAACCTCAGTGTCCGTCCACCCCTGCGACCGCGACCAATGTGCCAAGCCCCCCAGAGTGGGACCTATCACTGTCACAGTAAATGCAATTGAGTCCCTTCAGGCCTCAGATGGGGGCAGGGACAGTGGCTTTCCGGCCTTAGAGGGGACCTCCACCTCACAAGAGCCTCTCGCCTGCAGGGGCCGCTCTCACTCCAGGCAGACCCGAGGGAAACGAATCCCCACGGTGTCACCCAGTCCATCTGGTGCCTTGGCATCCGTAACTTCTGCTTCTCGCTCCCCGTCACCAGTGGTTGATAGCGAGCAGACCTCAGAATTCGACTCAGACGAGCCCCTTGACCTGGATACTCCAGCGTCACGTGAAGCCGTCAGTCAGACCTTGGGGATTGAGGATGATCCCGCAGCGGCTATTGGGCATGAAGTGGCATGTAAGCAAGTGAAGCGCTCGCACAGAATTTTTTCCTCTCACCCGGTGTTTGAGGACATAGTGCAGCGGCACAGAGAACGTCCAGATAGGCGTTTCTCGGGTCAAAAGGCACTCGAAACAAGGTATCCGTTTGCTCCGGACCTCCGTAAAAAATGGATGGAATCCCCGATGGTGGATACTCCGGTTTTGCGCCTAGCCACTAAGACTCTGCTATCCGCCCCTTGTGTTTCCTCAATTAAGGATCCCACGGATCGCCTTATAGAGAGCTTAGCTCGCTCGGTACATGAGGCGTCAGGGTCAGCACTCGCTCCCTCATTCGCAGCAACTTGGGTAGCCAAGGCTATGATATCATGGTCAGAAACATTAAACAAGGTCGCGCAGGAGCAGGATCTACCTGCAGAGATTTCGGAGGTCGCAGGTCAGATGACGATGGCCGGAGACAATGTAATCAATGCGTCTTTGGATGCGGACAATTGCTCAGCACTTGCTGCCGCTAATGCAATTTCTATCAGAAGAGCCCTATGGTTAAGGACATTGCGAGCCGATTCTACTTCTAAGAAGTCCTTGACTTCCCTGCCTTATCAGTGCGGCCACCTATTTGGGGAGAAGTTGGATTAACTTATCTCCAACTCCACAGGAGGAAAGAGCATGTTTCTCCCTCAACAAAAGGTCAAAACACTTTTTTGTCACCCATTTTCAGGCACGTTTTCGGGCCTTTCGCAACCCCGGGTGGACTACAGCGGCCAATTCCGCTGCCTCAGGCCGCCCCAACCAGGATAGGGAGTGGCAGGTCTCATATAGAGCCAACCCATTGGGGAGAATGCATACTCAGCAGCCTAGATCGAGGGGATCCAGATCCCAAAGATCGTCAGCCAAATGACTCGAGGCCTTTACCAGACGACACCGGCAAGGTGGGCGGCCACCGACTCTGGTTTCACCACGTCTGGGTCAATGTCGCTCACGACGCATGGGGAAAGGAATTGGTGGCCTCAGGTTACAAAATAGAATTTGTCAGATATCCTACAAGACGGTTTGTTTCCCGGCTTTCCAGGGCGGATACCCAGGCAAGGGCTCTTTTGGGAGCCATCAAATCACTCCAGCACAACAGAGTCATTGTTCTAGTGCCAGAACATGAAAGAGCTCAGGGGTTCTATTCCAACCTTTTTGCGGTTCCCAAAAAGGACAGGTCTGTCAGGCCTGTTTTGGACCTGAAGCTTCTGAACAAATTCAGGATCAGACATTTCCGGATGGGGTCTCTCCGTTCAGTCACATCGGCCATGGAGCAGTGAGAATACTTGGCCTCAATAGACATCCCGGACGCATCTCTGCATATTCCCATTTTTCCTACTCATCAGAGGTTTCTACGCTTCACCATCGGTGATCAACATTTTCAGTTCGTAGCGCTACCCTTCGGGCTAGCCACGGCTCCCAGAGTGTTCACAAAGGTTATGGCAGTTCTCATGGCCACACTGCATTCTCGAGGCATAGTCATCTTGCCTTATCTGGATGACCTCTTGGTCAAGGGCCCGTCAATACGGGCATGCGAGGAAAAGGTCAACATCATGCTAGATACTCTTGCCCACTTAGGATGGTTGGCAATGCAAAGAAGTCATCCCTTGTGCCAGCTCAGAGGATCTCCTTCCTAGGAATGATCTTCGACACTTGCCGAGGGTTGGTAATTCTCCCTCAGGAAAGGGCGCTAGCTCTCCGGCAGGGTGTCCGGACACTTTGCCAACCAGTCCCTCATACCATCCAATCCGGGATGAGGATTCTAGGGGAAAATGGTGGCAGCACTGGAAGCGATACCTGTTGCCCAGTTCCACCTTCACCCCCTGCAGCACGCCCTCTTGTCAGCCTGGGAAAAGAATCCTTTCACGCTCGATCGGCGGTGCCGACTGTCCTCTCAAGTCAGGCAGTCGCTTGGATGATGGATAACCAGTTCCTCTCTGGCCCAGGGGAACCTTTCCCCCCAGATCATTGGCTGGTAATGACAACCGACGCCAGTCTCCTCGGTGGGGGAGCGGTGTTTCGCCACCACACAACCCAGAAACGGTGGTCGCCACAGGAGGCACGCCTCCCGATCAACTTATTGGAGATACGAGCAATTCGGCTGGCTCTGCAGAAGTTTCCTCACTTTCTAGCAGGCTGCCCCGTCCGGATTCAATCGGACAACGCCACGGCGGCGGCTTACATAAATCATCAAGGGGGCACCCGCAGCAGAGCAACCATGTGCAAGGTGGGGCTCGTTCTTCAGTGGGCTGAAGCAAACCACTCGGTGATTTCGGCTGTCCACATTCCGGGGCGTGGAAAATTGGGCGGCAGACTTTCTCAGCTGGCAGGGTCTTGCATCCGGAGAGTGTTCTCTACATCCCGAAGTTTTTTAGCAGATTTGTCAACTGTGGGGAGCTCCAGATGTGGACCTGATGGCTTCCAGAGTGAATGCCAAGGTGCCCACATATGTCGCTCAGGCCAGGGACCCGCAGGCAATCACGGTGGACGCGATGGTTCTGCCATGGAACGAGTTTCGCCTCCCATATCTATTTCCCCCACTGCCACTACTTCCGAGAGTCATCAAAAAGATCAAGACGGAAGGGGTGCCGGCGATTCTGCTGGCCCCAGACTGGCCCCGTCGAGCGTGGGATGCAGATCTAATGCAGCTGCTCGCCAACGTTCCTTGGCGCCTGCCAGAGCGCCCAGATCTACTGTCTCAAGGGCCGATTTGCCACCCGAACTCAGGGACCCTGTCTTTGACGGCATCGCCGTTGAATCTTGGATTCTAACCCAGGAAGGGTTCGGGAGAGAGGTGGTCGCTACAATGATTAGCGCCTGGAAGCCTGCTTCAGCACGAATTTACTACCACACCTGGAAGGTGTTCTTTGCTTGGTGTCGAGGCTGCGGTGTTTCTCCACTGAGATTCTCGATCCCCAACATCTTGGCTTTTCTTCAGTCGGGCTTAGAGAGCCCGGATAGCTCAGTCGGAAGAGCATTAGACTCGGGCTTGCCACAAGTTCCCTCAGTAGACAAATATCGGCCTTATCCGTCCTGTTCCAGCACAGAATTGCTATCAATTTGCAGGTGAAGACTTTTCATTCAGGGAGTCTCCCACTTGGTACCTCCCTATAAGGCGCCTATGGATGCCTGGGACCTTAACATGGTCCTAAGTATTCTGCAGGAAGCTCCATTTGAACCGCTTCAGGATATCTCTTTGAGGTACCTTTCCTGGAAAGTGGTGTTCCTAGTGGCCATCACTTCAATCAGGCGGGCTTCAGAGCGGGCAGCCCTATCCTGCCGAGCTCTGTTCCTCCATAAGGATAAGGTGGTCCTCAGACCAGCCCCTCCTTTTTTGCCGAAAGTCGTGTCCTCTTTTCACATTAATGAAGATGTTGTTTTGCCTTCATTTTGTCCAGCACCGGTGCACCGTGTGGAAAAGGCTCTTCACACGTTAGACCTGGTAAGAGCCCACCGGAGGTAAGTGTCGCGGACGGTACCCTTTCGTCAGATGGACATGCTGTTCGTGCTCCCCAAAGGGCGCAGGAAGGGACTCGCTGCCTCAAAATCGACCATAGCCAGATGGATTCATTTGACTATTCAGGAGTCCTACTGCATTAGAGGCACGCCGATTCCAGCAGGGATCAGAGCGCAATCTACCCGGGCAGTGGGCGCCTCTTGGGCGCTTCGGCACCAGGCTTCGACGGAACAGGTTTGCAAGGCAGCAACCTGGTCCAGCCTGCACACATTTGCCAAACATTATAATATCCATGCTCAGGCCTTGGCGGATGCGAGCCTGGGTAGAAGGATTCTCCAAGCAGCGGTGGCGCACCTTTTAAACAAGAGGTGCAGGTAGCTTGGATCCGTGAGTCTATCTCCCACCCAGGGACTGCTTTAGGACATCCCACAGTATCTGTGTCCCCCAATGAGGCGAAGGAGAAACATGGATTTTTGTGATAACTCACCGTAAAATCCTTTTCTCCGAGACGCTCATTGGGGGACACAGCATCCATCCTATTATCCAGTTGGCTCTGTTTTTGTTTAGTTAATACGCATTTATTTATGTGATATAAGGGTGGTCCTTTTCTGGACATGTTGTACTTGTATTAAGGCTGATTTTGTTGTCCTCCTACTGCTTTGGCACCAAACTGAGTTCCGCCCACAATAGGGGCGAGGATGTATACGACGGAGGAAGAGCTAACCACTTTTTTTTTTCCACTTAGTGTCAGCCTCCTAGCGGCAGAAGCATACACCCACAGCATCTGTGTCCCCCAATGAGCGTCTCGGAGAAAAGGATTTTATGGTGAGTTATCACAAAAATCCATGTTTCATTTTCACAAAAGTAACAGGATAAAAATGGACCATACAATTTGTTGAGCAATTTTTTTTTTTTTTTTTGAGTACACAGATAGGTCACATTGGCAGAGTCTCTGAGATGCCAGAACAGCAGAACCCCCCCCCCCCATAAGAGACCTCATTTTACACACTACATCTCTCAATGATTCATCTAGGGATGCAGTGATCTACTGACACCACATGGACTGCACAGAATTTTATACCAATGGGTGATGAAAAAACAATAATTACATTTTTACCACTAAAATTTTATTTTAGCTCCATACTTTGAATCATCAGGGCTAATTGGAGAAAATAGACTTCTCGGTTTGTTGTGCAATTTCTCCTGACTGTGCTAATGTAATCGTGAACTGCTTTTCAGGCATTGAGGAAAGCTCAGAAGGGATGGAGCGGCATATTATAATGCACATTTTACTGTTATGATTTGCGGGTGAGCCCCTGAGGTGCCAGAAAAGCAGAAGCCCACATAAGTGGCCCCATTTTACAAACTACTCCTCTCAATGAATTCATATAGGGGTGAAGTGATCGTATTGACACCAGAGGAGTGTGACAGAATTGTATACAATTGGACAGTGAAGAAAAAATAACTACATTTTTACCATGAAAATTTTGTTTTAGCCCCAGATTTTACATTGTCACATGGGGAAATGGGGAAAAATGGCACCAAAATTAATTCAGCGAATTTTGCTGAATGTAGAAATATCCAATATGTGGCTGTACAGTACTGCATAGCCATATGGAGAGACTCGGGAGGGACGGAGCACTATTTGCCTCTTTGACAGCAGATTTTGACTCAATATACAGAGCCCCTAAGTGCTAGAAGAGCAGAATCTCCCCTGAAGTTACATTTACATTTTGGTAATTACACCTCTCTTGGAATTTATCTACAGATGTAGTGACGATTATGACTCTATGGGTGTTTCCCAGAGAGAAGCAGCAATGGATGTTGCAGAGTGAAAATTGCAAACTGCCGTTGTAGTGACCAGTACATTGTAGTGGCCGTAAATTATGTCCAGCTCATGCTTCTGGAGACATGCACAAAAAATGAAGCAAGCTTTTATCGCTACAGAAATGCCAATCGTGTGGATGCTGAATGTGGTTTATGCACACTGGGGTTTAGAATGGAGGGGGTCACTTGGATTTGGGCACGCAAAATTTGGTGGATTTCTATTTGGGGATGAGGAACTATAGTGCTCTTCCAGAGCCTTTGTGTTACAAGTAACGTGAAAGCCCTCTATATTTCCATTGACAGGTGACAGACCTGAGTCGGGGCTTGCTAATTTTTTTTTTGTGTGGATTGAGTTGAAGCTTTTATTGGGAACATTTTCCATAACATTTTGGATCACGTTTATCCTGTGGTCGACCGCGCTTTCATGCACACTTAAAAAGACAGACCCCACCGGATCACAGGTCAGAGAATGTCCACAGTGCCTCCATCTGCCTCATTATAGGTAAATCGGTCACGGGGAAGTCTCGCACCCTGCATATCCTCACAGTGGACAGTGTGCATGATGTGAGGATTCACAAGTCTGCAATCACATACAGTGACTGTAGACTTGAAGCCAAAAGCTGGCCAACCCCTTTGATCCATATGGAACATGTCGGAAAACCAAAAAAAAAAATGCCAGAATTGCCTTTTTTTTTTTTTTTTTTTTTTTTTGTTGCCGCACCCAGACCCAAAAATGCAATACAAACTTATCAAAATGTATGTTTCTCAAATTAGTATCAATAAAAATGTCAGCTCGCCATACAAAAGAAGAAACACACAACACGTCTTCATCCTCGGGGAAAAAAAGGTAAGGACCTTTGAACAGGGCAGCAAAAAAAAAAAAAAACACAATTTTTTTGTTACCAATTTCTGACTTTATTTTTCACAACATTAAAAGTGTTGTTAAGGCTTGAAGCTCAAGTCTGCAGTCACTCTGTCAGGATTCTCTGGGGTCGGGTGGTCAAGCAGGGCTGTGGAGTCGGTAAGTCAAACCTCACACTCCCCAGCACTGGTCACTACTGAGACTGTACACAAAGTGCAGCGCAGATTCATCTTAACTACGAGCCGAGATTCTCAGATTAGGAACAGAACAGACATTTATATAGGACATTTCATAACTTTCCTAAATTTTTGGAGTTGGTCCATTTTATACTGACTCCATAGCCCTAACAGCGAGGATGTGAGCTGCATACCTCCAGCACATGCCAACCAGACGTGTCCAGCCTTGCTCAATTCATTTGTATTATGTGCTGCTGCGTAAGTCTAGTTGGCGTGTGACCACAGATATGCAGATTATTATTCATTTTTATGGCGCTATTTATTTCATGGTGCTTTACATGTGAAAAAGGGGCATAAATAGACAAGTACAATAAGCATGAGCAATACAAGGCACACACAAGTACAGACGGAAAGAGGACCCTGCCCTTGAGGGCTCACAGTCTACAGGGGATAAGTGAGGATACACTAGGAGAGGGTAGAGCTGGCTTGTGCATTGGTTCATTAGACAGGATCACTGCAGGCTCTAAGCTTGTCAGAAGAGGTGGGTCTTCAAGTTCCTTTTTAAAGTTTCCGTGGCAGGCGAAAGACTGATGTGTTGTGGTAGAGAGTTCCAGAGTAGAGGGGATGCGCGGGAGAAGTCTTGTATGCGGTTGTGGGAAGAAGAGATAAGAGGGGAGTAGAGAATGAGATCTGGAGAGGATGGAAGGTTACGTGTAGGTAAGTATCGGGAGACCTTGTCACAGATGTATGGAGGAGACAGGTTGTGGATGGCTTTGTATGTCATAGGGTTTTGAACTGGAGCCTCTGGACAATAGGAAGACAGTAAAGGGTTTGGTAGAGAGTAGAGGCTGGGGCATAAGGAGGAGACAGGTGGATTAGTCGGGCAGCAGAGTTTAGCAGAGATTGGAGGGGTGCTAGAGGGGACGCCAGAGAGTAGGAGGTTGCAATGGGAGAGGAGGGTGTGCTCGAGCGTTTTTGCAGTTTCTTGGCCAAAGAATGTACGGAGTTGGAGTTGGCAGGAGCAGGCAAGGGCCTCGATATATGGCTTGAAAGAGAGGGCAGAGTTTTGAGGATCACCCCGAGGCACCGAGCATGCAGGACTGGGGAAAGAGAGCAGCCATTGATGGTTAGTTCCGCTGGAGGGGTACAGTGAGATTGGGGAAAGATGATGAATTCTGTTTTGTCTATGTTCAGTTTTAGAAAGTGAGCGGAAAAGAAAGATGAAATACTAGACAGACATTGTGGGATTTTGTTCAGCAAGGAGGTGATGTCAGGTCCAGATAGGTAGATCTGCGTGTCATCGGGTAGAAATGATACTGCAAACCGTGGGATTCTATGAGCTGTCCCAGGCTGAAGGTGTAGATGGAGAAGAGAAGGGGTCCTAGAACTGAGCCTTGAGGAACACCGACAGATAGGGGGCGAGGTGAGGAGGTGGTGTGGGAGAGGGAGACCCTGAATATTCAGTCTGTTAGATATGATGAGATCCAGGATAAGGCCAAGCCTGTGATGCCAAGAGATGAGAGAATCTGTAGCAGGAGGGAATGGTCCACAGTGTCAAAGGCAGAGGACAGGTCCAGAAGAAGGAGGACAGAGTAGTGTCACTTGATCTTGGCGGTTAATAGGTCATTGGTGACTGTAGTTAGGGCAGTTTCAGTGGAGTGGTGTGGTTGGAAGTGCATATGTTTGAGACCTGTGTATATGGTGAATGTGTAAATTTCTGAGTAGCATATATATATATATATATATATATATATATATATATATATATATATTGTACATGATGTTTGCCCAGCCAGTATATATAGTGTAAGTGTATATACAGTTGTGGCCAAAAGTATTGACACCTCTGCAATTCTGTCAGATTGCAATCATTTTCAGGAAGAAATTGAGTATTAACACAAATTCTTTGTTATTATTATCCTCATTTAATTTGTCTTAAATGAAAAAACACAGAATTGTCCTAAAGCCAAATTGGATATAATTCCACACCAAACATAAAAAAGAGGGTGGACAAAGTATTGGCACTGTTCGAAAAATCATGTGATGCTTCTCTAATTTGTGTAATTAGCAGCACCTGTAACTTACCTGTGGCACCTAACAGGTGTTGGCAATAACTAAATCACACTTGCAGCCAGTTGACATGGATTAAAGTTGACTCAACCTCTGTCCTGTGTCCTTGTGTGTACCACATTGAGCATGGAGAAAAGAAAGAAGACCAAAGAACTGTCTGAGGACTTGAGAAACCAAATTGTGAGGAAGCATGAGCAATCTCAAGGCTACAAGTCTATCTCCAAAGACCAGAATGTTCCTGTGTCTACCGTGCGTAGTGTCATCAAGAAGTTTAAAGCCCATGGCACTGTGGCTAACCTCCCTAGATGTGAACGGAAAAGAAAAATTGACAAGAGATTTCAACGCAAGATTGTGCGGATGTTGGATAAAGAACCTCGACTAACATCCAAACAAGTTCAAGCTGCCCTGCAGTCCGAGGGTACAACAGTGTCAATTCGTACTATCCGTCGGCGTCTGAATGAAAAGGGACAGTATGGTAGGAGACCCAGGAAGACCCCACTTCTTACCCCGAGACATTAAAAAGCCAGGCTGGAGTTTGCCAAAACTTACCTGAAAAAGTCTAAAACGTTTTGGAAGAATGTTCTCTGGTCAGATGAGACAAAAGTAAAGCTTTTTGGGCAAAGGCATCAACATAGAGTTTATAGGAGGAAAAAAGAGGCATTCAAAGAAAAGAACACGGTCCCTACAGTCAAACATGGTGGAGGTTCCCTGATGTTTTGGGGTTGCTTTGCTGCCTCTTGCACTGGACTGCTTGACCGTGTGCATGGCATTATGAAGTCAGAAGACTACCAACAAATTTTCCAGCATAATGTAGGGCCCAGTGTGAGAAAGCTGGGTCTCCCTCAGAGGTCATGGGTCTTCCAGCAGGACAATGACCCAAAACACACTTCAAAAAGCACTAGAAAATGGTTTGAGAGAAAGCACTGGAGACTTCTAAGGTGGCCAGCAATGAGTCCGGACCTGAATCCCATAGAACACCTGTGGAGAGATCTAAAAATGGCAGTTTGGAGAAGGCACCCTTCAAATATCAGGGACCTGGAGCAGTTTGCCAAAGAAGAATGGTCTAAAATTCCAGCAGAGCATTGTAAGAAACTCATTGATGGTTACCGGAAGCGGTTGGTCGCAGTTATTTTGGCTAAAGGTTGTGCAACCAAGTATTAGGCTGAGGGTGCCAATACTTTTGTCTGGCCCATTTTTAGAGTTTTGTGTGAAATGATCAATGTTTTGCTTTTTGCTTCATTCTCCTTTGTGTTTTTTCATTTAAGGCAAATTAAATGAAGATAATAATACCAAAGAATTTGTGTTTGCAATCATTTTCAGGAAGAAACTGAGTATTAACTGACAGAATTGCAGGGGTGTCAATACTTTTGGCCACAACTGTATATATAGAGATAAGTTAGAGTAGTGTAGGGTTCGGCCAAATAAGTCTACCGTGTCGTGTGGCGGCTTAAAAAATCTTTTGGCCAGAACAAAAGCTGCTGGCTATGTATGTGATCTGATTTTTGATGGGAACTGTTAATATCGGATTGATGAGGACATGGTGGAGAAGTTGAGTTTGTCCAAGAGTGAGCCGTGGGACTGTGGAAGGTTTGAAGGGTGGAGGTGGAGCTGGAGTAGAGACTGGGTGGAGTCTCAAGGGGGCCCAAAAATTCCTAGTGGCAGCCCTGCTGCTCAGTACCACTTTTCCTGTCCTGTCTATATACACTGCACAGTACCACTCCTGTCCTGTTGTTGGAGAGTTGACATTGGTCTTTGAGAGGGTTAATATTGGTTTATTATTTTCAGGAATACTATGGGATATCGTATTTTTCGGACTATAAGACGCACTTTTTTCCTCCTGAAATGTGGAGGAAAATGGGGGTGCGTCTTATAGTCCGGATTAACTGGCTGTGGTGGGGAGGTGTGGGAGCGGCATCGGTGGAGCAGTAGGTTACAGAGGCAGGAGCCGGCGGCTGCTGCTAACTATGCCCGCTGCTAAAGAGAAATTAAAAACACATGTGAAATGCACAAATGTGAACAAGTCTGTAGGACAATGTTCACACCACCCACTGATTGAAGCACAAATAAAGCACAGAATGAAAAATGTGCAAAAATACCTTGCAGTAAGACATATAATAGTAGTCAGCAAGTGCTGATAAAAAGATGACAACAAATACAGGGTATTTAGTCGATACGTTTTTTTGCAAAAAAATGTATGCCAAGCTGCTCCACCACGTCAAGGTAACCCCTATTGAAGCAGTCCCTATCTAATATATTTAAAACCTGAACATGTGAACAGTGTCTAAATGAGCAGGATTAAGACAGGTTCTTACCTGTATGGGCTCGTGGCGTGAGACAGCTCCTTTTGTGCATGTCACACAAGAGAGGGGTGGGGTCTCTCAAATAATGCATAAGCACGAAAAAAACTGGATTAAAAACACATGTGAAATGCACAAATGTGAACAAGTCTGTAGGACAATGTTCACACCACCCACTGATTGAAACACAAGCAAAGCACAGAATCAAAAATGTGCAAAAATACCTTGCAGTAAGACATATAATAGTAATCAGCAAGTGTTTTTTTTGCAAAAAAACGTATCGACTAAATACCCTGTATGTGTTGTCATCTTTTTATCAGCACTTGCTGACTACTATTATATGTCTTACTGCAAGGTATTTTTGCACATTTTTCATTCTGTGCTTTGGTTGTGTTTTAAAGAGAAATTAAGTTTCACTGCATTCCACCCTCATGGGCCTGGAGGGCAATGAATATTCATTTCTTTTTAGCAACCCGGTATGATTGACCCCCATCCCGGTCCTGGTATGATTGGTCCCATCCTTATTCTGGTATGATTCGCCCCAACCCCCGTCTTGGTATGCATGGCTCCATTCTTATCCTGATATGATCCTTTCCTTATCCTGGTATGCAGGGCCCTATCCCTATCCTGGTATGCAGGGTCCCATCTCATCCTAGTATGCATGGCTTCTCATCCCTATCATGGTATGCATACCTCCTCATCCCTGGCATACCAGGATAAGGATGGGGCCATGCATACCAGGACTAGGATGGGGGTCAATCATAACAGGTGAAGGATGGAGCCCTGCATACCAGGATAGGGATGGGGCTATGCATACTTGGACGAGATTGGGACCCTGCATACCAATATAGGGATGAGGGCGATCATTCCTGCCAGGATAATGATGAGGTGGACCATTCCTACCAGGATAGGGAAGAGGAGCCATGCATACTAGGACAAGATGGGGCCCTGCTTACCAGGATAGGGATGGGGCCATGCATACTAGGATGAGATGGGGACCCTGCATATCAGTGTAGGGATGAGGGCGATCATTCCTGCCAGGCCAGGGATGAGGAGGCATGCATACCATGATGGGGAGGAGGGCCATGCATACCAGGATAGGGATGAGGGAGCCATGCATACTAGGATAGGGATGAGGGGGTCATGTATATCAGGATGGGGATGAGGGGACTATATTTACCAGGATAGGGGATATTAAGTACAGAATTGACCACATTTTTTGCTTCAGTTTTTTTTTTCCCCTAATTTCCTCCTCTAAAACCGAGGTGCGTCTTATAGTCCGAAAAATATGGTGTATATATTGGAAAACCAATGTATATGGATTATGCCAAGTAATCCCCTATCATGAGACCTATGTAGTCTCTGGGGTCTGACCGCTGGGACCCCCATGATCCCGAGATCCAGCGCTCTAAAGAAGCGTTTGATCATGTGCACCGCGGCTGCATTCACACATGGCTCTTCAAATAACGCTTTTAAGAGGAGTGTTGAAGGGCACGACAAAATATAGCAAAATCCACTGATTGGGTGTGGGGGGGAGTGTTATAGTATGTGGGCTGGTGCAATTTGTGTGGCAGGGCTGCTTTTTTGTCCCAGTCCGGCCCTGCTTGTGGGGGGTTTCCACTGTTTAGGCACATCAGGAGCTCTCCAAATGCGACATGGCGTCCGATCTCAATTTCAGCCAATTTTGGATTGAAAAAGTCAAAAGGCGCTCCTTTCCTTCCAAGCCCCACTGTGCGCCTAAACAGTCGTTTTCCCCTACATATGCGGTATAGGCGTACTCAGGAGAAATTGCACAACAACTTTATCTGTACATTTTCTCCTTTTACCCTTGTGAAAATAAAAAAAAATGTTGCTTATAGATCATTTTTGTGACTAAAAATTTAAATGTTAATTTTTTCCTTCCACGTTGTTTCTGCTTCTGCAAAACACCTGAAGAGTTAATAAACTTCTTGAATGTAGTTTTGAGCACCTTGAGGGGTGCAGTTTTTAGAACGGTGTCACTGTTTATCCTTTTCTGCCATATAGACCCCTCAAAGTGACATCTAATGTGAGGTGGTCCCTAAAAAAAATGGTTTTGTAAATTTTGTTGTAAAAATCAGAAATCGCTGGTCAACTTTTAACCCTTATAACTTCCTAACAAAAAAAATGTGCTTCCAAAATTGTGCTGATGTAAAGTAGCCACATGATTAATGTAATTTATTAACTATTTTGTGTGACATATTTCTCTATAGCAGCATGAAAAAATCAAAGTTTGAAAATTGCAAAACTATCCAAATTTTCGCCGATTTTCCGTTTTTTACACAAACGCAAGTTATATCGAAGAAATTTTACCACTAACGTGAAGTACAATATGTCATGAAAGAACAATCTCAGAATCATCAAGTTCCGTTCGTTGAAGCGTTCTAGAGTTATTACCTCATAGAGGGACAGTGGTCAGAATTGTACAAATAGGCCCGGTCATTAACGTGCAATTTACCAAATGGCTGCAATGAAATAGAGTGAAAAATTTAACGGGGTCTGAATACTTTCCGTACCCACTGTATGTGACTCACGCGTATATAGTGTATGTGTATATGTCTGTTTATGTACACAGTGTTAATGTAGAATATTTAAAGTTCATGAGCACAGATACAGTACATTATGCTTGTAGTATATTTATAATGTACAGTAGGTGTATGTTTGTGGCCTGTATATATAGTGAATGTGTAAATTTGTGAGTAGCATATATGTAGATATGTGTACATGATTGCCTAGCCGGTATATACCGTATTTTTCAGACTATAAGACGCACCCCAATTTTCAGAAGGAAAATAGGGAAAAAAATAATGTGTCAAGTGGGGGTCCGTCTTACAGTCCGAATTCAGCTTACCTGGGAAGGGATCTGGCACAGGTGGAGGAGTGATCACAGGGGTCATTCAGTGGTCCAGGCTGGTGCGGTGGCGGTGGCTCTGTGCTGAGGCAGGTTGGTTGTGCTGGGGCAGCTGGGCTGGGGCAGGTGGGCTGGGCTGGGGCAGGTGGGCTCTGTGGGGTGAGGGTGGCGGCGACCTGTGCTCCAGTGCAGGGGCAGCATTTCCGCGAAGCCCGGAGGCCCCCACACATCCGTTGCTGGCTGCTGCCATGTTGCGGTGGCCTCCGGGAACATGGACGCCGGGAAGATGGCCTCCGGTCCGGGGACGGCGCAGGTTCAGATCTCGTCCCGAGATCTCGTGGGACGAGATCTCTTTGCCGAGATTTGAATCTCATCTCCCGAGATCTCGGGACGAGATCTGAACCTGCGCATGCGCCGTCCCCGGACCGGCGGCCATATTCCCGGCGTCCATGTTCCCGGAGGCCACCGCAACATGGCAGCAGCCAGCAACGGATGTGCGGGGGCCTCCGGGCTTCGAGGAAATGCCGGCGGAGCCCCCTACGGAGAACAGAGAGCTGGTACTCCTGCACCGGAGCACAGCCCGCTGCCACCACCGCAACACAGAGCCCCGCGGCACCCGCACCAGCCATGGACGGATGTAAGTATATTGCGACCATAAGACGCACCCCCCACTTTCCCCAAAAATTTTTTGGGGAAAAAAGTGCGTCTTATGGTCCAAAAAATACGGTATAGTGTGAGTGTATATATGTTTGTGGCCTGTGTATATAGTGAGTGTGTAAATTTGTGAGTAGCGCATACATACACACATATATATATATATATATATATATATATATATACTAGATGTGTGCCCGATGCTATCGCATCGGGAGGGCAGTAACATCACGATGGGGGCAGCTTTGTGGCGCTGGGGGTGGCGGCCCACCCACCTCCGTGCAGTCACAACCTGCAGGAAAGATGGTGTTTTGCGGCCTGTGCTGGAGATGGTGTGCGGCGCCACCAGAGGGTGGTCGCACCCAATCTCCAGCACAGGCCTCAAGCCGCTGTCTTTCCTGCTGGCTGTGACTGCATGGAGGTGGGTGGGCAGCAGGGCTGTGAAGTCGGTAAGCCAAACCTGCGACTCCGACTTCTCAATTTCCCTTACACCGAATCCGACTCCACGACTCCGACTCCCACATATATTGCTTATATCTAAGTGAAAAATTTATTGTAGTACAATGTGAACATCAGACATTTAATCATTTTTATGATACAATAATCAAGACATTTAGATAGAACATAATATCTATTTATTGGAATACAACTTTAGAACACAAAAAACTAATAAATTATAAATATGTAATTATACATATGTAATACACTATGTAATATCGATTACATATACTATATATATATAACACTATGTAATAAACTATGTAAGTGGCAAAAAAACAGTTTTCAACAAAAACATACTAAATAACATTTGTGCAGTCTATGAATTTGTTCTAAGAAATAGAATTGCCTCCATCAGATCCTCCTTCATAGATGACCTCCAATCTGACCTAATAATTTTAAGACCAGAGAACAACCTCTCTACACTAACTTGGGTTGGAGGCAAAGCCGTAACCACATGGGCAACATCTCTAACAATTTCCGGGTATAAAGGAATTGCCTCATGCACAGTCAGTTTTGATGAACGGTTGAATTTTTCTTTTTCTATGAGAGCAATTGAAACATTTTGCTGAAATATGGTCAATCTGCTTGCTATAGGAGACGGAGTAAAGTCTTTTTTCCTTGTGGCAATGCTTTGCCTGCTCCATGTCCTCCAAATACTTGTCAAAGTCAAACTCCTCATCTGATGAGGATGAAGATATGGCAGCAGCAGCACTGTCAGGACCCAAGTCCTCTTGTACCTGGCAGTCCTCCTGTAGGCCACTCATCCTAACTGCTACCTCAGTCACAGCTTCTTTTCCTTTAGTAAGCTGTTGATCATCAAGCAGTATACAATGACTTGAGTCCACATAAACAGCTGCCAGAAAAATTTTATTTTTCAATAGCTGTGTCTCTCTCCGTTTCATTGAAGTCATTGAAGCAGAAATGCCATCTGCAATTAATCCTCCTCTTTGAGACAGGCAAAATAGCAAGTTCTTCCACTCCCTTATGAAAATGCCAGGAGTTAAATCCTCAGCTTGTAATTTTTTAGTCACGGTGAATGGGTGATTAAGCAATTCCTTCAATTCAGCCACCTGTGTCCATTGACCTTCATTAACGGTTACCTGAGGGTTCGCTATATCTATAAGAAATGGTTTTAGTTCAAGCAATCGCTCAATCATTAAATAAGTGCTGCCCCACCGAGTGGCTTGATCGACAATTGCCCCTTTCCCAGCACGTGTTTTCAAGATGGAATTAATTTTAGGGGTTCTTGCGGCAATAACCAATTTCCTCACTTTTCCAATCAGATTTCCAGCATGTCCCTCTTGCAGACTATCTCTTATTGCCAGCTGCAGCATGTGCACAACACAGCGCTTGTGATGAATTTGAAAGTGTTTTGAAGCAGCTTCAACAAGATCCTCTATTTCTAAAGTATAATTTTGCTGTTCTTCTGTTGTAATATCTGTTTGTTCCTCAGTTACATGAACAGTAGAGTTGAGCGACTTTGGTCGGATCGGGTTTCGTGAAACCCAAATGAAACAAA
This sequence comes from Dendrobates tinctorius, assembly GCF_039654945.1. Lineage (NCBI taxonomy): Eukaryota > Metazoa > Chordata > Amphibia > Anura > Dendrobatidae > Dendrobates > Dendrobates tinctorius. The sequence continues at coordinate 5,557,228 of NW_027361864.1, forward strand.
ATTTGTTTCAGATGAAACTGGTTTGACTAGGGCAAAAAAAGTCGGAGTTTCATCCGAAACCCGACCCCAATGCAAGTCAATGGGGAATAAAAGTCGGCATTGAGTGGATGAATGTCAAATTTTGTTTCATGAAACTCGATCCAACCAAAGTCGCTCAACTCTAGCAAGAACCTGTTCTTTTTTGAGTTCGTCATCTTGCAGAACTTTTTCCACTAAAGCCTGGAGAAACTGGCTGCTGTGATGAGCTTTAGAATCTTTTACTGCCAATGTCTTGCTAACAATTTCTTTTTTGTCACAAACATATCGAACATTGATGGCAAAATAGTTCACTCTGTGACGTGTGCAGGCATCCATTTTAAGAAACATGAAGCGTCTTTTGAGAGTCTTTTTAAGATCTTCCTTTTGTTTAAGGGCTTCTTCAATCACTAATTTTCTAATACTTTCTCTTTCCAGAGAAACACCAAGTTTGCGGGCTATTTCTCCATTAAGAGCTGTAAAAGCTGGTCGTGCAAATAATGATAATGGTACACCATCCTTCACAACAAGCTGGAGGAGCTGTCTTTTAAACATATCTGCTGTCATTGTTACAGAAACTTTGTCACTTACAAAATATCTTGATAATGATGTTTGAGATGCTCTTTCCTTCTCCTTTGCCTGGCAGGAAGTGCTGGGCGTGGGTTTCTTGGTGCTGCTGTTATTTTTCTCAGTCACAGCTTTGAAAACTTCTGGGTGGAAGAATAGTAAATGTCTTTTTAGATTGGAAGCTCTTGTAGGAGCATTTTTTATCACTGCCTGAATATGCACTGATTTTGGCATCACATCATTTGTTTTCCTCTGGGTCACACAAATATTTTCATCTTGAGTCACTGTGAAATGCTCAAATACAGCTGACTTCATGTGGAGCTTCTTAAACATTTTGTAATCATATAAATTAACTCTCAAAATAATTTTGTCCGATAAAATAAAATAATGTATATTATAATTACAGCAAGAACAGGAAACCATGTAGAGTGGGGAAAATAATAATTTGATACACTGACAATTTTGCAAGTTTTCCAACCTACAAAGAATGGAGAGGTCTGCAATTGTACACTTCAACTGTGAGAGACAGACTAAAAAAAATCCAGAAAATCACATTGTATGATTTAAATAATTTGCATTTTATTGCATGAAATACGTATTTGATACAATAGAAAAACAGAACTTAATATTTGGTACAGAAACCTTTGTTTGCAATTACAGAGGTCAGACATTTCCTGTAGATTCTGTTTCTCTCAGTTGAAGTGTACCTATGATTAAAAATTTCAGACCTCTCCCTTCTTTGTAGGTGGGAATCGACAGTGTATCAAATACATACTTTCCCCACTGTATAATTTTAGATAGAAATAAAACAAACTTTGCATAAATCAATAGTAAAGATGACAAATATAAAGTTTGTAAAATATGTTATTAGATAGCTTTACTTTGAATTTCCAGCCTCACGCTTTTCTTAGGGTACAGCTCACTAAATGCTTCACAGTCTATGAAGAGGGGAGGAGGGAGGGAGCAAGTTTGTTGTGTATCATACTCCAGGAACAAAGAAACTGATGACAGAGCTAATAACTTGATGTTTTGGCTTCTATACCTATACAAGTCCTCATATAAGTCCTCATCAATCCTGTTGCTGTATTTTCCCTGTATATTGTATGTATATTGTATAAAAGCTAGCTTCCCAAAAGTATATGAGCTCAAAGAAAAAACAAACAAGCATCAAGCATACAGAGAGAACATACAGTATACTGGACTATTGATTTATGCACAGTTTATTGAAAGTTTAAATATGCTTTAATAAGTAATTACCTTAATCTTGTTATCCTGTTCACTCTAGCAGTTCTTCTGAGATGAGTGCAGGCCTTCTTTCTTCATTGGTGATGGAGTGCAGCACTGACTTATCTCAGCTAAGACAAAGCCTAGATCCTCAGGCTGCATTCACACCATGGGCGTAGCCAGGATCAAACCTATGGGGGGCAGAACCTCATACTGCACACCCCTACACTTGAAAATAAAGCCTGCACCTTAAGAAGATGTGGTGATGAATGCAGTCTATTTATTCCAATTATCAATTGATGTTGATGTGTTACTGAAGATGAGCAATGCCTGTCCTGGGCGTCCTTTTGGGCAGCTATGAGGTGTACCTGACTGGTGTTAAAAAAAAAAAATAAAAAGAAGTGTTAGTCTGTGTGCTACCCGGCTTTCATTCTTTTTGGTACAGATAAGATATGGATAAACAGATATGGATAGATAGCTAGATAGAGCAGATTTCTAATCTGCTTTTGTTATTGAAAACATCATCTATGAGCTCAAAAACCTTTCAGGTATTGAGGTTTTTTAAAAAGCTGATCTACTTTTGCAGCTGAAAAACGTATCCACAAAAAACCGCAGGAAAAACGCTGTGTGTGAATGTAGCCTTAGATCAGGAATAGAACAGTCATTTATAGGACATTTCATAACTTTCCCAAATTCCTATGAAAAAATATTCAGCACATTCTGCATTGAATTACTGTACCCAATTTATTATTTATTTTAGGAGTCGGAGTCAGACCATTTTATACCGACTCCAACTCCGACTCCACCAAAATGATCACCGACTCCGACTCCACAGCCCTGGTTGGCAGGCAGCGCCGGGATCCGGCGTGTGTAGTCAGGCAGTGGGTCCTGGCGGGGGGGTCTGGTGGCGGCATCCCTCTCATTACTCCCCTCTCATTACACCCTCTCATTATACCTCCTTCATTACACCCCTCTCGTTATACCCCCTCGTTACATCCCTTTCACAGCCTCGTGATCTCAGCGGCGGCCGGGTCCAAGCAGTGGCTGGGATACAGCGGTGTTCGGGATCGCAGCAGTAGCCTGGATCCGAGCGGCAGCTGGGATCCCAGCAGCGGTTGGGATCGCAGCGGTGGCCTGGATCCGAGCAGCAGCTGGGACCCCAGCGGTGTTCGGGATCGCAGCATTGTTCAGGATCGCAGCTGCATGCCGGTCAGGAGCGCAGCTGCGTCCTGGATCCGAATTCCGAACGCATCACTCGGGTGTACCAAAATGGCAGTCGGCATACTTCCGGTGCAGCGCAGTGGATTGTGGGATTCGGGGACATCCAGACGGAAGTGGATTACGGACAATTTAAGACAATTATGTATATAGATATGTATGATGATTGCCTAGCCTGTATATATAGTGTAAGTGTATATGTTTGTGGCCTGTGTATATAATGAATGTGTAAATTTGTGAGTAGCATATATATATATATACTAGATGGTGGCCTGATTCTATCGCATCGGGTATTCTAGAGTCTCTGTTAAAATAAAAAATAGTGATATACTCACCTTCCGACGGCCCCCGGACTCTTTCTCTCCTCTCACCACGCTCCCGGCATCTTCCAGTCCCAGTAATGCTTAGCGCGAAACACCGTTGATGACGTCGCGCTCTCGCGAGAGTGACGTCATCTCCGGCCCTTCTCGCTAAGCATTACTTGGACCGGAAGATGCCAGGCGCGTGGTGATAGGAGGGACAGAGTCCGGGGGCTGTCGGAAGGTGAGTATATAACTATTTTTTATTTTAACAGAGACTCTAGAATACCCGATGCGATAGAATCAGGCCACCATCTAGTGTATTATACTCCTGTTACACCCGGAGCTGCTGTCACTGTTCTGCTGTTACCTAATGTATTGTACTCCAGTTACAGCCAGAGCTGCAGTCACTGTTCTGCTGTTACCTAATGTATTGTACTCCAGTTATTCGCAGAGCTGCAGTTACTGTTCTGCTTTTACCTAATGTATTGTAGTCCAGTTACACCCAGAGCTGCAGTCACCGTTCTGCTCTTACCTAATGTATTATACTCCTGTTACAGCCAGAGCTGCAGTCACTGTTCACATCTTACCAAATGTATTGTACTCAAGTTACACCCAGAGCTGCAGTCACTGTTCTGCTCTTACCTAATGTACTCCTGTTAGGATCGCAGCGGTGGCCTGGATCCGAGCGGCAGCTGGGACCCCAACGGTGTTCGGGATAACTATTTTTTATTTTAACAGAGACTCTAGAATACCCGATGCAATAGAATCGGGCCACCATCTAGTGTATTATACTCCTGTTACACCCGGAGCTGCCGTCACTGTTCTGCTGTTACCTAATGTATTGTACTCCAGTTACAGCCAGAGCTGCAGTCACTGTTCTGCTGTTATCTAATGTATTGTACTCCAGTTATACCCAGAGCTGCTGTCATTGTTCTGCTGTTATCTAATGTATTGTACTGCAGTTAATCCCAAAGCTGCAGTCATTGTTCTGCTTTTACCTAATGTATTGTAGTCCAGTTACAACCAGAGCTGCAGTCACTGTTCTAGTGTTACCTAATGTATTGTACTCCAGTTACACCCAGATATGCAGTCACTGTTCTGCTGTTACCTAATGTAGTGTACTCCAGTTACACCAAGATCTGCAGTCACTGTTCTGCTATCTAATGTATTGTACTCCAGTTACACCCAGAGCTGCTGTCACTGTTCTGCTGTTATCTAATGTATTGTACTCCAGTTAATCCCAGAGCTGCAGTCACTGTTCTGCTTTTACCTAATGTGTTGTAGTCCAGTTACACCCAGAGCTGCAGTCACCATTCTGCTCTTACCTAATGTATTATACTCCTGTTACAGCCAGAGCTGCAGTCACTGTTCAGATCTTACCAAATGTAATGTACTCAAGTTACACCCAGAGCTGCTAAAACTGTTTTGCTCTTATTTAATGTATTGTACTCCAGTTACACCCAGATCTGCAGTCACTGTTCTGCTGTTACAACCAAAAAACAAAAAACCTCAATACCCAGCTAAAGGGTCATAGCAAAATTCAGCATATGATAGTACAGTGACTAAAGGGTGGACTAAATTGTCACAGAATATAGAGAGGGTTTAATTAAATAATATCAATTTTATTACACATACCCAGTATGTAGATAGGGGCAAAATTGTTTGGTGAATTGGAACGCGTGGGATTAAAATCTCGCCTCACAACATAGCTTAGGACGCTCTCGGGGTTCAGACATGTGTCTGTGCCAAATTTTGTGACTGTAGCTACGACGGTGCGGATGCCTATCCCGGACATACACACATACAGTCATATGTTAAAGTTTGGGCACCCCTATTAATGTTAACCTTTTTTCTTTATAACAATTTTAGTTTTTGCAACAGCTATTTCAGTTTCATATATCTAATAACTGATGGACTCAGTTATATTTCTGGATTCAAATGAGGTTTATTGTACTAACAGAAAATGTGCAATCTGCATTTAAACAAAATTTCACCAGTGCAAAAGTATGGGCACCTCAACATAAAAATGACATTAATATTTCGTAGATCCTCCTTTTGCAAAAATATCAGCCTCTAGTCGCTTCCTGTAGCTATTAATGAGTTCCTGGATGAAGGTATTTGTGACCATTCCTGTTTACAAAACAATTCCAGTTCAGTTAAGTTTGATGGTCGCCGAGCATGGACAGCCCGCTTCAAACCATCCCACAGATGTTCAATGATATTCAGGTCTGGGGACTGGGATGGCCATTCCAGAACATTGTAATTGTTCCTCTGCATGAATGCCTGAGTAGATTTGGAGCTGTGTTTTGGATCATTGTCTTGCTGAAATATCCATCCCCTGCGTAACTTCAACTTCGTCACTGATTCTCTTGCACATTATTGTCAAGAATCTGCTGATACTCAGTTGAATCCATGCGACCCTCAACTTTAACAAGATTCCCGGTGCCGGCATTGGCCACACAGCCCCAAAGCATGATGGAACCTCCACCAAATTTTACTGTGGGTAGCAAGTGTTTTTCTTGGAATGCTGTGTTTTTTTAGCCTCCATGCATAACACCTTTTTGTATGACCAAACAACTCAATCTTTGTTTCATCCGTCCACAGGACCTTCTTCCAAAATGTAACTGGCTTGTCCAAATGTGCTTTTGCATACCTCAGGCGACTCTGTTTGTGGCGTGCTTGCAGAAACGGCTTCTTTCGCATCATTCTCCCATACAGCTTCTCCTTGTGCAAAGTGCGCTGTAATGTTGACCGATGCACAGTGACACCATCTGCAGCAAGATGATGCTGCAGGTCTTTGGAGGTGGTCTGTGGATTGTCCTTGACTGTTCTCACCATTCTTCTTCTCTGCCTTTCTGATATTTTTCTTGGCCTGCCACTTCTGGGCTTAACAAGAACTGTACCTGTGTTGTTCCATTTCCTTACTATGTTCCTCACAGTGGAAACTGACAGGTTAAATCTCTGAGACAACTTTTTGTATCCTTCCCCTGAAAAGCTATGTTGAATAATCTTTGTTTTCAGATCATTTGAGAGTTGTTTTGAGGAGCCCATGATGCCACTCTTCATAGGAGAATCAAATAGGAGAACTACTTGCAAGTGGCCACCTTAAATACCTTTTCTCATGATTTGATACACCTGGCTATGAAGCTCAAAGCTCAATGAGGTTACAAAACCAATTTAGTGCTTCAGGAAGTCAGTAAAAAGTAGTTAGGAGTGTTCAAATTAAGAAAATGATAAGGGTGCCCATACTTTTGCACCGGTCAAATTTTGTTTAAATGCAGAGTGCACATTTTCTGTTAGTACAATAAACCTCAATTGAATCCAGAAATATAACTGAGTCCATCAGTTATTAGATATATGAAACTGAAATAGCTGTTGCAAAAAACAAAATTGTTATAAAGAAAAAGGTTAACATTAATAGGGGTGCCCAAACTTTTACATATGACTGTACATACATACACACTTTGAGCTTTATATATTATATATATAGATGTACATGATAATTGCCTAGCCTGTATATATAGTGGAAGTGTATATATGTTTGTATCAATCCAAGGAAAAAAAAGAAGCATCCGGCACTATCCCTGGGAAAGAAATACCCGCAAAGCTGCTTATAACCGCTATCAGTGTGACACCTATAACCCTTATTGAACGGGTGCTCTATCCATATAAAGAAAAAACATGAAATGTCATAGTGGAAAAAGACAGCAGGATGGCACTCACCGTTCACTTGAAATGATTCACTTTATTTCATATTGACAAAGCATAGGCATCGGCACAGGAGAGATGTAAAAAGACGGACGACAGCCGTGTCGTGCACAATGCACTTCAACGGGTCCTATGCTCAGGCACAAGGATATAGTGAATGTGTAAATTTGTGAGTAGCATATATATATATATGTATATATGTACATGATGATTGCCCAGCCCGTATATATAGTGTAAGTGTATATATGTTTGTGGCCTGTGTATATACTGAATGTGTAAATTTGTGAGTAGCATATACTGTATATATGTACATGATGATTGCCCAGCCGGTATATATAGTGTAAGTCAGTTACGGACTGGGACTGAAATTCAGCCCTGGCATTTGAAGTCACACAGGCCCATGCTGTCATTGTCCCCAAGCACCAGATGGGATATATTACTAATATCACCCCAGATGAAGGAAAGCAAGATTTACTACAAGACCAATATTTTTAATGATACCTGTGACCTGCTATGGTAAGAGATGGAGTCAGCGACATTGTGCGCCGTCACTACTCTTAACAGAATGGGTGTCTTGAGAACACTGATTTTGTTAACAATGTAGCAGACAAGGCGGCCCACGACCAGACAGGCCCTTCCGGCATTTGCCAGAATTGCCAGATGGCCAGTCCGGCCCTGGTTGGAAGCCAGATTGTAACCGGTCAAAGCGAGAGCAGGAGAGGGTGGGCGGACAGGTCAAGATGGACATGCTGTTCCAGTAGTTTTGAGGCATAGGGAAGAAGTGATATAGAGCGATGACAAGACTGAGTATGGGTCGAGGGAGGGCTTTTTGAAGGATGGGTGTAATCGAGGCATGTTTATGAAGGATGAGAGGAAGACACCATTTGTAAGTGAAAGGTTGAAGAGATGGGTTAGGGTTGGGATGAAGACTGTGGCGAGGTTAGGGATGAGGTGGGATGGGAGTGGGTCAAGCATGCGATGAAATGTGATCTTGACAGAAGGGTGGAGAAGCTCATACTTGTGATTACACGCCCGATCACTCCCGAAACTGGAGAATCCTGACTGTGTGCTCTGAGGATTCCCAAGTCTGGTCACACAGGGCTCATGGGTGCAGTCACTCTCACTGTGGACAACCCCTTAAAATAAAGAATCGATGTTTGGAATCGCAGTGATCGGGTGGATCATGTTATCAGTATTGGTAAGCCAAAACCAGGAGCGGTGATAAATCCAGATGAGGTGACGGGTTTCTATGATACTTTTCCTCTGATTGTCTCACTCCTGGTTTGGGATTACAACTACTGATGTAAAATACTGAATGTGTGAACGTGGCTTTAGGGTCGTTTTTATTACACACTGAATTCCATGAAAACAAAACCCCCTAAATGTAAGAGAAGGAAAAACACACAAGTGCAGCGGTGTGTAGATTATATCTTACAATTACACAGCTATTTACACTACTAAAATATGAAAATCCCTTTACACAGTCTGGTGGAAATGGAAGTGCCAGCACACTGAACTAGTCAGCCCGCAGGCAGAGTGCTGGGACCTGTAGTTCCACTGCAGGAGGAGGAGCACAGTATTGTGTTGTGCAGGGACACAAAGGGAGGAGGCAGACACTCTCACAGGCCTGCTCCCCGCACGATCACCCCTAGCAACCAGCACAGCGCATTGCTGACGTCATCAGGACGCGCCCACCTCTCTCAGTGAACGTACAGATAGAAAGGGGCGGAGCGCATGTTTTCTTGTTGGTGAGGACGCGGCGGCCCGGGCTCGGTGAGTAATACCCTGGGATCGGTAGTGTTGTCTGGCTATAGGGCGGTTGTCGCACGCGGATGACGTCACGGCCGGGAAAGATGTCGGCGCTGCCGGGTGACGTTGGGGGAGGAGTCAGGTGACGGCGCCCGTAGCTGCTGCTGCTGCTGCTTTGTGAGGCGCATTGTGCTGCAGGTAAGAGGCGGCGGCGACGACAGAGGGGGACGGCAAGTAACCGGGGACGTCGTGTACGGGGTCAGCTGCCAGTGATATCATCACCTGGCACCGTGCTTACCGAGTCCGCGCTCTCTCGATATTCGCCCGGTAATACCGGGCTCGGGGCTTTTCCGGTGGGGGGCGCAGTATGTGAAGTCCTCAGTGTGGTGGATGGTCTGCGGCCTAGTGATGGCGGCGGCTCCTCCCTCTCCGGTCACTAGACAAAGAGAGCAGGCCGGGCCGGCGCCGTGTGGTCTCCGGAGGGTGGAGAGCCCCCGCATTGTGCCGCAGTCCTGCCTGCCGGCCCGATGGCCCTGATGGTAGGGGAACAGCCCTGTACAGGGCCCCGGGATGTGGGATGATACTGCACAGGGGGCCACATTGTACCCCAGCTCATTGTGAAGGGGGCTCTGCTACTTTATAGGGGGCCACCTTGTACCCCTGCTCTCCGTGCAGGCAGCCACGGTACCGTCGTACACGGGGCCACATTGTACCCCTGCTCTCCGTGCAGGCAGCCACGGTACCGTCGTACACGGGGCCACATTGTACCCCTGCTCTCCGTGCAGGCAGCCACGGTACCGTCGTACACGGGGCCACATTGTACCCCAGGTCTCCGTGCAGGCGGCCACGGTACCGTCATACACGAGGCCACATTGTACCCCTGCTCTCCGTGCAGGCAGCCACGGTACCGTCGTACACGGGGCCACGTTGTACCCCAGGTCTCCGTGCAGGCGGCCACGGTACCGTCGTACACAGGGCCACATTGTATCCCTTGTTGTCATGCACTGTACCCTGGCTCACCGAGCAGGGGGGGGCCACAGTACCCCAGGTCACTAAGCAGAGGCCCCTTGGACTGCATCGGGCCACGTTGTAGCTGACACACTGTACAGGGACCACATCTCCCTATACAGAAGTCCCTGGTACTGCACAGGGGCAAAACTGTCCCTAAGGTCACCGTGCAGAGTGGTACTGAGTGGGAGCCATGTTTTATCTGTGGTTGCTATCCAGGGGCCCCATTTTACCTGTGATTTTTCAGGTGCCACTTACCTTTAGCCACCATACAGGAAGCCCCTGAAATTGCGCAGGGGCCATATCATATCCAAGGTCACTATAGGGTGGTCCCTGGTAAATCTCACCAGGTTCTTCTCTGTTTTGTATATGAAACCACTGGCATAATTCTATGATTAAAGGTGTCTTTTGCTTATATGGGCCCCATAAGTATTGTGTAGCGAGTAAGTCAGAGCCCTTTAATTATGTCACACACAGGTATAAGAAGCCCCTTTTTTTACTGCTTCTGTGTGTAACCATTATTGGGGCCCTTTACTCATTAGCCTCTCATTACATCACTACTACTCATATTGAGGACTCAGATGGTGTTTTGTATAATGATCGAGTCATATAAGAGCCCATGTTCTAATTCCACATGGCCCCTATAAAGGTTTTTTTACAGAGACCCCTGAGGTAAGCATTTCACACAGTCTTCATTTGATCATCACAGAGGGCGGCCCCTCATAACTTTATACCCAGGTACAAGAACCCCCAGGAAGGATAGCCATGTAAAGCCAGTTTTCTTACACAGCTTGGCATTAAAGAGTTTATTCAGCGACGTCCAGAGCAGCTCGCTTGTGTCTTAGGAGGGAGTAATGCCGTTCACGTTACAACCTGCACACCTCCCGAAATGCGTGAACGATTGTCTGGAATCGTTCAGGAATCATGTTAACTAGAATAGGGCGGCTGGTAAAGTGAGCAGCTTTGGATGACGCCGGATAAATACTTTAAAGGGTTGTTTCCAAAATAGGCATTTAATAAGGGCGGGTAACCTACCGAATCCTGGGACCCTCAGCAATCCTGGAACCCAGGAGATGAGCTCTGCATGGAGAGGAGGTACGCGATCTCGACATCCACTCCATTTATTGTCTATAGGACTGCCAGAAATAGAGCACTGCACTCAGTTATGGATGGGGGATGGCTTACTATCTTGGGGATAACCCTTTAACTGGATGTTCAGTGCTTGGACAACTTGTTGCTCGAAACAGTGCCCCATGTAAAATAAAAGTGACACATATTCACCTTTCCGACCGACATTGTTAGAAGGGCGCCAGTCCGGGAAGTAAGTATATGCTGTTTAAAGGGAACCCATCATGTAAAATAACGCTATTAACCTGCAGATATGGGGGTTAATCTATTTTTTTTTTTTTTTTTAATTCCTCCCAGCAGCATGACAGGTTCCCTTTTTACAATTTTTTTTTTTCAATTAGTAGTTGTCCACCTCTATAAAATTAAAAAAAAACAAAACTTGTATACACCTGGTAAATGCATTGCCACCCCAATCTTCTCATTGAACTTGTTGACTTGTCCTGCTGTGATGTGCGCACCATGAGCACAGGTGACCGCTGCAGCCAATTTCAGATTTTGGCAGTGCTGAACATGCAGTCATCACAACGGAGGCCTGCGATTGATGTGGCGACTGCACACACCAGAACAAGTCTGCAAGACCAGAGGGCGCCTGAGACAGCAAGGGGGAACTATCATGGGAGTATACTTTTGTTTTATACCTTGCAACATTTCTTACTTTCCACTTGTGAAGACTGTCTTTTTCAGGCAAATTCCTCTTGAAAAAGCACTAAATAAATGAAAACTGCTAAAAAGACTTAACATATGCCCTGTAATGTCAAAACATCTTGACAAAACATCTTTTTGAGCAGAAGTGACCTGACCGTTCTTCAGGTGACTTCCGTATGGAATCCGCTTGCTACTTTACATACAGCTAAGACACTGCAAAAACTTCAGAACAGACGCCAACGAAGAGGCTTCAAGAACAATTCAGTCGGCGGTTTCCTGTAACATCTGCTTCAAAAACTCAACGGGTACACCGGTGTCTAAATGATGCTGTGTGCACATACCTTAACCCATTTCCTACATTAGACGTACTATTCCGTCCATGTGACCTGGGACCTAAGTCCCAAGGACGGAATAGTACGTCTAGCGCGATCAGCTGCGCTCACGGGGGGGGAGCGCAGCTGATCGCGGCCGGATGTCAGCTGATTATCACAGCTGACACCCGGCGCAATGTGTTAGGGGCGGTCATGGACCGCCCACGACACATTAACCCCTGGCACACCGCAATCAAACATGATCGCGGTATACCGGGGGTTAAAGGAAGCATCGGCTGGGAGGGGGCTCCCTCCGTGCTTCCCTGCGACCCCCAAAGCGGTGCAATGTGCAGCGCTGCTGCGGGGGTCGCCTTCCCTGCTGGTCCCCGGATCCAATATGGCGACGGGGACCTGCAGGGAGCTGGCTTCCTCACTGCCCGCAGAGCGCAGGCATGAGGAAGCCTGCAGCAGTGCCTGTGACAGATCGCTGACATTATAATGAAAAATACTTGGGTATACTAATAGATCACAGACTGAATATGAGTCAACTGTGATGCAGCAGCAAAAAAGGCAAATGCAATTCTAGGATGTATTAACAGAAGCATACAGTCTAGATCACGTGAAGTCATTATTTCCCTCTACTCCTCTTTGGTCAGACCTCATCTGGAATATTGTGTCCAGTTTTGGGCACCACATTTTAAAAAAGACATCAACAAACTGGAGCAAGTTCAGAAAAGAGCGACCAGAATGGTGACCGGTCTGCAAACCCTGTCTTATGAGGAAAGGTTGCAGGATTTGGGAATGTTTAGTTTGCAAAAGAGAAGACTGAGAGGAGACTTAATAGCTGTCTACAAATATCTAAAGGGCTGTCACATTGTAGAAGGATCAACTTTATTCTCATTTGCACAAGGAAAGACTAGAAGCAATGGGATGAAACTGAATGGGAAGAGACACAGATTAGATATTAGAAAAAACTTTTTGACAGTTAGAGTGATCAATGAGTGGAACAGGCTGCCACGAGAAGTGGTGAGTTCTCCTTCAATGGAAGTCTTCAAACAGAGGCTGGACAGACATCTGACTGGGATGATTTAGCGAATCCTGCTTTGAGCAGGGGGTTGGACCAGATGGCCCAGGAGGTCCCTTCCAACTCTACAATTCTATGATTCTATAATAAAGTAAAAAAAAAAAAATTGTAAAAATTTTTTAAAAATCGCTAAATAAATAAAAAAAAAATATTCCCTAATAAATTCATTTTTTGAAAATAAAAAAAACAAAAGTACACATATTTGGTATCGCCGCATCCGTAATGACCCGCCCTATAAAACTGTCCCATTAGTTAACCCCTTTAGTGAACCCCTTAAAAAAATAAAAAATGAAGCAAAAAATGATTATCATACCGCCGAACAAAAAGTGCAATAATGCGCGATCAAAAAGACACATATAAATATCCATGGTACCGCTGAAAACGTCATCTTGTCCCGCAAAAAACGAGCCGCCACACAGCATCATCAGCGAAAAAATAAAAAAGTTATAGCTCGCAGAATAAAGTGATGCAAAAATAATTATTTTTTATATAAAATTGTTTTCATTGCATAAAAGCGCCAAAACATAAAAGACATAAAAATGAGGTATCGCTGTAACCGTACTGACCCGAGGAATAAAACCGCTTTATCAATTTTACCGCACGCGGAACGGTGTAAACGCACCCCCCCAAAAGAAATAAATGAAACGCTGGTTTTTGTTCATTCTGCATCCCAAAAATTGGAATAAAAAGCTATCAAAAAATGTCACGTGCCCGAAAATGGTACCAATAAAAATGTCAACTCGTCCCGCAAAAAATAAGACCTCACATGACTCGGTGGGTCAAAATATGGAAAAATTATAGCTCTCAAAATGTGGTGATGCAAAAACTATTTTTACAATAAAAAGCGTCTTTTAGCATGCGACAGCTGCCAAACATAAAAACCGCCATAAATAGTAAATCAAACCCCCCGTTATCACCCCCTTAGTTAGGGAAAAATAATAAAATAAATTTTTTTTTATTTATTTCCATTTTCCCATTAGGGCTAGGGTTGGAGTTAGAATTGGGGGATTTCCACTGTTTTGGTACATCAGGGGCTTTCCAAATGCGACATGGAGTCCGATCTCAATTCCAGCCATAAAAGTTAAATGGCGGTGCTTCCCTTCCGAGCTCTGCTATGTGCCCAAATAGTGGTTTACCCCCACATGTGGGGTATCGGCGTACTCAGGACAAATTGGACAACAACTTTTGGGGTCCAATTTCTCCTGCTACCTTTGGGAGAATAAAAAATTGGGGACTAAACGATCATGTTTGTGGAAAAAATATGATTTTTTATTTTCACGCCCGGGCGTTATAAACTTCTGTGAAGCCCTAGGGGGTTCAAGGTGCTCACCACATATTTAGATAAGTTCCTTAGGGGGTTTAGTTTCCAAAATGGGGTCACTTGTGGGGGGTTTCCACTGTTTGGACACATTGGGGGCTCTTCAAACGCAACATGGCGTCCAATCTCAATTCCGGCCAATTTTAGGTTGAAAAAGTGAAACGGCGCTGCTTCCCTTCCGAGCCCTGCCGTGCGCCCAAACAGTGGTTCCCCCCCACATATAGGAAGGGTATCAGCGTACTCAGGACAAATTGGACAACAACTTTTGTGGTCCAATTTCTCCTGTTACCCTTGGGAAAATTAAAAAATTGTTGCTAAGGCCTGTTTCACACATCCGTTTGTGTCCATCAGTCAAAATCCGCCGTTTTGCAAAAAACACGGATCCGCATTTCTCACTGCGCATGCCCGAAAGACTTCACTCAGCTGCAAATTTAACCCTAAACTCTGTTCTGGCGGCTGAAAAATTCTTGCTCTCTCTCTCGCGCTCTCTCGCTCTCTCGCGCTCTCTCTCTCTCTCGCGCTCTCTCTCGCGCTCTCTCTCTCTCGCGCTCTCTCTCTCGCGCGCGCTCTCTCGCGCGCTCTCTCTCTCGCTCGCGCTCTCTCTCGCGCTCTCTCTCGCTCGCGCTCTCTCTCGCTCGCGCTCTCTCTCGCTCGCGCTCTCTCTCGCTCGCGCTCTCTCTCGCTCGCGCTCTCGCGCTCTCTCTCTCGCGCTCTCTCTCTCTCGCGCTCTCTCTCTCTCTCGCGCTCTCTCTCTCTCTCGCGCTCTCTCTCTCTCGCGCGCTCTCTCTCTCTCGCGCGCTCTCTCGCGCGCTCTCTCTCTCTCGCGCGCTCTCTCGCGCGCTCGCTCTCTCTCGCGCGCTCTCTCTCTCTCTCGCGCTCTCTCTCTCTCGCTCTCTCGCGCTCTCTCTCTCGCGCGCTCTCGCGCGCTCTCTCTCTCGCGCGCGCTCTCTCTCTCTCTCTCGCGCGCTCTCTCTCTCGCTTTCGCGCTCTCTCTCT